>NC_037673.1:99522440-99730692 GCF_003255815.1 Theropithecus gelada
ATGTAGTTAAAATTGTGACATTTATTTTCACTATTTTTATTTTTCAAAAATATAATAGGCATGTTAATTCATACATACAAATTTGAGAATCATTGTGACACCTTTGAAAATGTTACCAAAACTCCAGGGGTTCTGTGCAGGAGCTACTGCTTCCCGTGCAGAAAGCCAATCACGGAGACAACTATTACTGCCAAGGAAGAAGGCCTTAATGGGGTGCTGCTGCCAGGAGATGTGAAATCAGTTTCAAATCCATTTCCCTGTTGGACTAAAACTAGGAGTTTATCTAGCTGGGAAGAAATGTAACAATGTATAAGAAAACAGGAACTAGGGAAGGATGAAGAAGGACAGGTCATGCATCTCATTTGCTCCATGTGGTGATCTAGTGAGTCTCAGTTCTTTGATACTTTTTTTGAGAGGCCAGCAGGTCCTTTCCTGAGGAAGGAACTCAGATACTGTACACTTGACTCTCTCAAGTTGCCACTTGGCCTTCTTTTAAGTGTACTGTACTTCCTTTTGTTTTTGCTCTAAACTTTTTAATAAACTTTCACTGAAATGTGGTACAAAACCTGCCTTGGTCTCTCCTTCTGCCTTATGCCCCTCAGTCGAATATTTTCTTCTGAGGAGGCAAGAATTGAGGTTGCTGCAGACCTGTATTGATTCCCGCTTGTAACACACTTTGGTGCCGTGTCTCAGATACATTCTACTGCTAACATGTTCTGATTGCTATAATTATTTATGCCTGTTTTTCATCTTTGTATATTTGTTAGAACAATTTAAAAAATGTTAAATACTACTGGGAAAACTAGCATGCTAATCTCATTCCTGAAACCTCTAAAAATTAATCACCAAAAATAATTTTGGTCTTATTTAAAAATATATAGTGGTGAATTGTTCAGTTCCTAAAATATATATCAGGAGTAAGTATTGAGCATTATAATGGGTCTTTCTGGAGTACATTGAGATTGTCAGGAGTATTTTCTTATTTGACCATACTACCATTAAAGAGATTTCTTATGGTTATATCTTTGTCTTCCTGAATTAAAAGCAACCTGATCATGGCAGACACCCTATTGAATTTAATTTGTTTGTATTTTATTTAGAAACATTCCTACCTGGCTGGGCGCAGTGGCTCATGCCTATAATCCCAGCACTCTGGGAGGCTGAGGCACGCGGATCACTTGAGGTCAGGAGTTTGAGACCAGCCTGACTAACATGACGAAACTGTGTCTCTACTAAAAATACAAAAATTAGCTGGGTGTAGTGGTGGGTGCCTGTAATCCCAGCTACTCGGGAGGTTGAGGCAGGAGAATCGCTTGAACCCAGGAGACGGAAGTTGCAGTGAGCCGAGATGGTGCCACTGCACTTTAGCCTGGGTGACAGAGTGAGACACTGTCTCTCAAAAAAAAAAAAAAAAGGAAAAAAAAAAGAGAAAAAGAAACATTCCTACCTATATTAATAAATGAATTTCTTCTAAGGTTACTTTTTGTGTTGTTAAATGTGTAGTATTAATCAAATTGAGGCTTAATGTCAAAATAGAATTGTAAGCAAATATAGAACAACGGAACACTTTCAAACTCTCCCTATTGTACCCTTCTCTGCTGGGTCTCTGACCACTTTTGTCAAGGTGGTGTGCTTTTGAAAAGCCACACAATTGCATGTCTTTCCTGTTGTTCCTTTATTTATTTATTTATTTTGGTTATACCAACTAATTGCTTTTGAAAGTTATTTCCCAAATTCCTCCCACAAGTAACATTTAGGTAAATAAGGACCTTTAAAGTTAGCATGATAGACTTACTACATCCTGGTATATATCCTGGAACATCAAAAAGCAAGGCCAGAGACTCTTGAGAAACATAGCATCAAACATTTCTCCCACACCCCTTTGGTTTAAAAGAAACTGAGAAGGTACCAGGAGAAAAGGCAATATTGTTGCTAAAAAAGTCTTAGGAAAGGTTTTCTTTCAGGAAAGGTCTGGATTAGGACATTGTCTGATTCTCATGGCAGAGTTAAAATCAGACCATCAAACTCTCTAAAGATCCTTCCAATCCAAAGTTGTTCTTTCCTATGTTCTTTAGTGATGTATATATCATGTTAATTATCTGTTCCCTGGGAGTGTGAAAGAATTAGCTGGCAAAGCTTTCTTTCAAGACATTTCGTAATTTGTTTCATAACTTAACTTTCTTCTATGGCTTTTGGTTTGTTTCAGCTTTTTTACTTCTACTTGAACTAAATTTTGTAACTATTTTCCTAGAAAGAAATCCATCTCACTGATGTTTTCAAATTTATTACCACAGAGTTGTGCATACATAATTAAAAAATCTTCTTTGTTGTTTCTTGTGTAGGTCCTTTGACAATTAATCATTAATTTGGTAAATTATTTCAGGTGGATCCCCCTGGGTGGTGGTTTCCCTCTGAAGGTTTTACTGAGATATTTTCACTAATTTCTAATTACAACAGAAGAATTAAGTTTCTTTTGATGAGCTTCCCTGTATTATATGTGGCGGTTCTAGTTTTGACACCCATATCATCTCACTTGGATTTCTGTGTCTGGGTGCTGTGTGGGTACAGTATCTTTTCTTCATTCAGAGTTCTAAATTTGCCCTTGGCAGGGAGCTGTCTCCATTTTATGACACACTGATCTATGAGCTATGTCTCTCCTTTGTCTGTTGTTGTAAACAAACCTGGGATGACTGGGAGTATTTCTCTAGTGAATCAGTAGACTGCTTAACATTCTACAGTTTCAAGCATGACAGTATAAGAGACTCATAAATACCCAGGTTGTCTCGCCTTATCACTGACTTTCAGGAAATCATACTCAAGTTTCATATCTTAACTTTGGAATGGAAACTTGGAGGTGTGAGAAGCCTGAAAACAATCTTATTGAAAGATTAGGGAATTCTTTGTATTAACCAGTTATGGAAGTGAAGTATATCTGTTGTTTTCTATCCTTTTAGGTTTCTGTTGACCTTCATTGGATATAAAGTGTAATTCCTTCTATTTCACCACAGAATATAAGAAAAGATTAGAAATCAGGGATTCAATTTTCATTATTTGTGGAAAATGACAGGACACATATATGAAGAAATGAGGATTGTTTAAAGTGTAATAATTGAATTTCCATAAGCCACCTATAACCCTCTGCTTGTTTCCCCTTATCACCAAAGACATGGGCTTGCCAAGTAGCTTATCTCTATATGGATATGAAGAGAGTTTTTCTCTTCCAATTGGTGATTGAAAACCTACTGATTGCTTTTACTTGAAATAATTCTTTGGTATAGAATTATAGTATATACTCATATGTTCTCTCTGTTTAAGATTGATCTATATTAAAGTCTTCTACCATTATGAGTTTTTTAAATAGTTTTTCTCATTAAGTGAATTTATTTATATTTTAATATATTCTAATTTATTTAATTGTTTTTCTTTTACTAAAATATAAGCGACATGATAGGAGGGACTTGTCTATCTTGGTTGTCTTGGAAGACAACTATATCTCTGTTGTCTTCTATAGTGCCATTCATTGACTATTCAGAAAAATCTCAAGATGCCAGTCAAGAAACTGAATCTAATTCTGTTTTAGTTTCTGCTCTACAGTTTTCTGATATATTTGCCCTTCCATTTGTTGGTGTGAATTAATATTTAGTTTAAAAGTTGAGTAATCCCATTTATGTATATTTAATGTTATATGCCACCTCAAATCTTTTAAAAATATAGTATACCACAAATAAATGATAAATAAGAAACAAATCAGTATAATGTACTTATAGATACAATCTGAATTTTCTTTCCTTAACTTATGATGTCATTTTTTAAAAGGTCAAAAACGAGAGGGGAAATAGTTACTCTCATGCCCTGTTGGTGAGCATGTAAATTGGCATAGCCTCTGTGAAGGGCAATTTGGCAGTATCAAGCATAATATAAAAAGTATATACCTTTTGACATATCAATGATATTAACATTATCAATGTTGGAAATTCCTACAAAGTCATGCAAGTGCATAAAGATTTTTGCAAAGGATTATTTATTTCAGTATGGTTTTAGTGGTAAGCCATTCTAAACGAAACTATGCAAAACAAAAAACAACATTCCCCCCTCCCCCTGCCCAATCTGGGGGAGAAATCTAATGACCAAGAACCATTAAAAATTATTACAGGGCCCGACATGGTGGCTCACGCCTGTAATCCCAGCACTTTGGGAGTCCGAGGCAGGCGGATCATGAGGTCAGGAGATGGAGACCATCCTGGCTAACACGGTGAAGCTCCATCTCTACTGAAAATACAAAAAAATTAGCTGGGCGTGGTGGCAGGTGCCTGTAGTCCCAGCTACTTGGGAGGCTGAGGGAGGAGAATGGCGTGAACCCAGGAGCGGAGCTGGCAGTGAGCCGAGGTCCCACACTCCAGCCTGGGTGACAGAGCTAGACTCCATCTCAATAAAAAAAATATTACAGAATACCATATGATGTAACATTATGAAGCTGTTAAAGAGTAGTCATTTAAGTTCTGACATGAGAAGGTGCCCAAGGCACATTAATATAAAACTATTTTCAGAACAATAAAGTAGTATAGTCTCATTTTTAAAAGTTATCTATTGTATACATAACAATAGTTTAAAGATACTAGTAGAATTGGCTGGCCGTGGTGGCTCACGCCTGTAATCCCAGCACTTTGGGAGGTTGAGGCGGGTGGATCATGAAGTCAAGGGATCGAGATCATCCTGGCCAACATGGTGAAACCCCATTTCTACTAAAAATATGAAACTTAGCTGGGAGTGGTGGCCTGTGCCTGTTAGTCCCAGCTACTTGGGAGGCTAAGGCAGGAGAATCGCTTGAAACTGGGAGATGGAGGTTACAGCGAGCTGAGATAGCGCCATTGCATTCCAGCCTGGTAACAGAGTAAGACTCTGTCAAAAAAACAAAAACAAAAACAAAAAACACTAATAGAATTGCCAAAATAGCTATTTTTATACATTTTAATATTAAGAATCGTTTGTCAGAAACATAAGCTAATTAAAAAGATGAGAAGAGTGTGATGATTTGAGTTTGGGTAAATATAGCATAGAATTGTGGACATTTTTCAGGTGAAGATCTAAGGAAAAATCCTGTGTAGTGGGTGGAAATTTGGTTAGGGATAGCAGAGAAGGTCGGTTTTTCAGTTATGGCCTTTGCTGTGTGATTTAGGTGGTTACTTAAGTTTTCTGACCTCTACTTTCCTAATCTTTAAATTGGCAATAATAAGAATGGCTAATATGCATTGGTAGCTTATTATGTACTTGGATGTTTTATCTTATTTAAACCCTGCACTACCAAGTCCATTAGAAAAGTAGTATTATTTCCATCTTACAGATGAGAAAACTGAGTCACAGCCAAATTAAATAATTTGCCCAAATGATAAAGCTAAGCAAGTATTAGCCTTGACATTACAGCTGCACAGCAGACTGACTCTACATCCCAGTCACTAAACAAACACTGTATATTCCCTTTCCACCTGTATTAGTTCATTCTCTCACTGCTGTAAAGAACTACCTGAGACTGTGTAATTTATGAAAAGAGGTTTAATTGACTCACAGTTCCACAGGCTGTACAGGAAGCATAGCCGGGAAGCCTCAGGATACTTATAATCATGGCAAAAGGCAAAGGGCCAGCAAGCACATCTTCACCTGGCAGCAGGAGAGAGAGAGCCAACAGAGAAATGCCACACACTGCTAAACCATCAGATCTCATGAAAACTCACTCAGGATCATGAGAACAGCGAGGAAGAAATCTGCCCCCATGATCCAATCACCGCCCAGCAGGTCCTTCCCCAAACACTGGGAATTACAATTCAACGTGAGATTTGGGTGGGTTTACAGAGCCAAACCATGTTATCCGTCACCACCCTAACAGCCTGTTTTGGAAAAAAACAAAAAACAAAAAACAAAAAAGGGACAGTACATGTGACTCTCATAGCAGAAATGCTATGTAGTAAACACTTATTAAATACAATATTATTATCTATCTATTTATTTATTTATTTAGACGGAGTCTCACTCTGTCGCCAGGCTAGAGTGCAGTGGTGCAATCTTGGCTCACTGGAACTTCTGCCTCCCGGGTTCAAGCGACGGGTTCAAGCGATTCTCCTGCCTCAGCCTCCTGAATAGCTGAGACTACAGGCACAGGTCACTACACCCAGCTGATTTTTGTATTTTTAGTAGAGATGGGGTTTGGCCATGTTGGCCGGGATGGCCTTGATCTCTTGATCTTGTGATCTGCCCACATAGGCCTCCCAAAGTGCTGGCATTACAGGCGTGAGCCACCAGGCCCGGTCTAAATATAGTATTATTTTCTTATTCCGGGGACTAATAAGGAGGCCAGAGAAGAAAGTACTGGGCCGGGTGTGGTGACTCATGCCTGTAATCCCAGCACTTTGGGAAGCCATGGCAGGTGGATCATTTGAGGTCAGGAATTCAGAGCCAGCCTGGTCAACATGGTGAAACCCCATCTCTACTAAAAATACAAAATAATTAGCTGGGCATGGTAGCAGGCACGTGTAATCCCAGCTACCCGGGAGGCTGAGGCAGGAGAATCGCTTGAACCCGGGAGGCAGAGGTTGCTCCCAGCCGAGGTCGTGCCACTGCACTCCAGCCTGGGCAACACAGTGAGAGCCCATCTAAAAAATAAAAAAATAAAAATAAAAAATAAAAAAAAGAAAAGAAGAAAAGGAAGTTTTTGTTTCATATTTTGGAGTTTGACCTCAGATTTAATTAAACGTTTGGTTTCAAAAAAATTGCACAATACAGTAATTTATATATTAAAATTGCAAAAAAAGACATGCCATTAGGTTAAGTTTATTCCTCATAATCAACCAGCTAATTAAAAGCAGAATTTTCCTTTTTCTTTTCATATCCATTTTTTTCTCCTTTTCTCCCTTTCTTTTTTCCTTGCTCCCTAAGTCCCTCTCTCCCCCCTACTCCTGTCTTTTTTCTACTTCTTTTCACATGTAGGGTATGTTGGAATGGCATATACTTGTGACGGGGTATATGCTACATGTAACATTATTAAAGTCTGAACATCTAAGTGTATGAACTCCTGTTGAAGCTGCTGCAAATTTGGTGAACCTATAACAATTGTACCATGATTTGGAGTTGGGTCACAGACAGCTGGAGGTGGGGATCTGAGGTGGAAAAAAAAAAATCACTATATGGCTGCAAACTAGATGACTGTACACCTGACATCAGGATGGGGGCCAAATGAACCGAGATGGCATCCTGGTACTCAGGAGTGAAAGAGCAAACAAATATCTATTAGAAGTGTGCAGTGTAGAGAATGTTATATATTGATGATAAACTTAAGAGTAGGTGGTTGCATGTAAGATGGCAGTGCAACATGGTTGTCACATCTCACAACTAAGGGGGGTTAGCCGAGTTGTCTGCACAAATTAAAAAATGGAAGGTCATGGCTGTTGTGGATGTGGTCCCACAACAATCTTATACTGACATAGGCTATAATTTAAAAAGCAGCTCTGAGAACCCATATTGACTCTTTAAAGATGACCAATAGCAGAGGTGAATTACTTCATAGCTCTCTGTAGTCCATTCCTGGAATGTTTCAAAAATGCTGAAATAATTATCCAGCACAAGAGATAGGGTTAAGCCAAGAAGTTTCTGGTGGGTATTTAAATGACTGCTGTATAGTAGTGCTGGGCAGGAGCAACCAAACGTTATTTCCTGATTCTTATAAACTAGGTGGGTAATTGGACAGAGTCCATGTCATAATGTCATAAGCTTGAATGATGCTTTTATTTCAGTTGTGGTCCTATGAATCTTTAATAACTTGATATATTATCAATTTTCCTGTAGTTTTTCCCTGGTAAACCTTGGTATAGGATCATCTGATTTTTTTTTATTATCTGTTAATATTGAGGTATATTTTTGGTTGGCATTAAATCATTGTGAAAAACATTACAAAACTACCATTTCAACTGTGACTAAAAATACAAGGTAGTAACAATTTAGTTTGTTTTTTAACAAAAAAAAATTGTAAAAATTTAATTTATAATTGAATGATCTCCAAACTGGGGAGATCAGGAAGGAGAACATATTAATGCATATTTAATTCAATTTAGAACACTAATTAGCTTCATCTGTGGGCTTTTGCTCAGCCATTAGATGTAAACCTTTTCAAAAACCAGGATAAAATAAAATGTTGCATGTTTGCATTAAAATTAAAAGCACAGTGATGAACTCTGCTGATGAAGCATGGTCTTGTAATACTTATTTTTCTTGTGTGAATTAATTTTTGAGTTGTGTAAGAATACGCTAAGTACACTAACGTGTAATTTTCGGCTTTGGAAATTGAAATAACACAAAAATAGTATTTTTTAAGTGTTACAAAATCAAATCACTTCTAACCACAAGTGAATTGGAGAAATTTTATAGTTTTGCACTTTTGTGGATGGGGATTTCTAATGAAGAGTCTGACAGTCTTTGTCACCCAGATGGGACAGAGTGCTGTTTCTAAACAAAACATCTCTTGTCCAGGGTTTAAGAGTCTAAAGGTATTATTTTACCGAATGAAAAGTGAAAAATAAAAGAATTAGAACTAAAAGTTATATAACTGAGGTACTATGGCTTTTGTTAAAAACAAAATTACTATACGAAACAATTAGCAAGCATAAAAATAAACCCATGAACAGAATCTATTCTTAGATTAAATTTGTTTACTTAAATTTTAGTATCAACCATATTGACATCATGGAGAACTGTCAAGAGAGCTGACATTCTTAGAAGACATAACATCACCTGTAACCTTTAAAGAAAGCTTCTTTGTGAAAATCCCTCAAGGCAGAGTGGTCAGACTGGCATTTGTATAGCGTGGTGGGAGATGTTAAAATAGCAACACCCGGAATCCTTTCAAGCAATTTTTATGCCATGGTCACTGAGGCTTCTGGAAAGAAATCTGTAAGCCGTGATTTGTCGCCACTTACGTAAAGTGAAATAATTTCAGACTTTTTTTTTTCCAGATCAGAAAATGCTATACTCAAAGTGAATAATAAATCAAATTTCAATTTTTCATCTTGATACATACATCTGAGGATTTTATTTTTAAAGCTAACATTTATTTCTTCATTCTCTGTAGAACTAAAGTTCAATTTTATAACTTTGCAACATTTTCAATCACTTTATTCAGTGTAACAATTACAAATGCAACATATTTGTAATAAACCTGTCAACCATGGTTCAATTCAAAATGTATCATGGGGAAGCCACAATTCTGAATTGGGAAAATTCTGGTACTTTCTGTAAGAAGCAATGGAAGTAGACTCACAGGACACAAAGTATCAAATAGTAATTCTCCCACACTTACTACAGTTTGAAATCCAACTTTTCATAATTATAAATCAACGTTTAAGAATTCTTCTAAACTACTGTCTCCACCTTTTAGAACTAACTTTGGTGTGCAACTTCTTTTCCTTAATTGTCATCTACTCTTAGAAAAAGATTAAATTGCTGCATACTGCGTAAATAGAGAACTATCTCCTAGTATTTGACCCTAAATCAGCTGTACTTTTTACCCTCAATGGGCCTTTTGGGATCATTGTGACTCCTGTGGTTATTGTGTGTATGTGTGTGATTGTATGTTTGTGAGATATTAAAATGAGATTATCCTTCTCCAAACCATCCAACACATCTCTTGGAAGACTTGTACATAGTCTATTTGTTACATGCTTTATAATTCCGAATATAGTCTGTAATTATTTACCAAGGCTATAACCTTGAGTGTATGTATCAGAGATTTAATTTCATTACCTTGTTCAAAGGAGTCAAGATTTCAATTATTCATAATCGTTTGCGGGATGATCTGTAGTGTTTATCTTGTTTGGTTTCAAACCCAAAATAGTTTTTAATGTAGAAGGAGAGTAATTATCTGTGAGGTTCTGGTGTTCTCACAGTCGACATTTTGTGTTATAAAGGGAAAAACAGTCTGAAATTTCTGATGGTCTTTTTCTGCTTAAACCAGCAAAATATTTTACTTGGATATTGATAAGACTAAATACACATGAAAAAACATTGAATGTGCCAATTAACCAAATGTATTTCTGGCTAGAGTTGAAACCACAGTTTACTTAACATACATATGTACAGGTTTACTGTTTGAATGCTGTCTCTTAAAATAAGCTACTATTTGTAATTTGCATATTTGTGTCTCCTTCTAATCATATTTTAAATTCTTATAGAGTAGAGATCTGATTTTGTGCATGCTTGAATCCCTGTTAAAATAGGGTTTTATATCTAGTAGGCATTCGATTGTCAAAGAGGTAAAATTCACCTTGTGATTCTATACATTTACTAAGTCACACTGTGGGTGATTTGGTTGAGTATTGGGAGTTGCTGAGTTTAAATATTAGGACATGGTAAGATTAATTGTAATCACCTCATGTTTTTTCAAGTAGCCAGGCACTAGGCACACCAGGCCATAGTAATCCTATGTAGAAATTTCCCTGGTGAGCAATTCATCCATGGAGGATAAGTTTAATTACTGAGTCTTCCTTGCCTCTTTGTTCAGTCTAAACTTGAGTTATATATAATTTATTGTGAAGATATATTATCTGGGAAGTTTTCCAGATTCATCTTTAAAGAATGGGACTTCCTAATATATGATTCTTTAGGGCAGCTTCTTACACTGGAAATAAGACTAGCAGCAGTAGTCTACATTAATACTAAAAGATAGAATGGAAATCTTTTTAGATTGAAATCCTTTAGGGATCATATTGAAAATTTCTTGTGAGTGGAAATTATTCAAAACGTTGTGTTTTCTGTTTTCTGGCTAAAGTTTTAGTATAGTAAATCTATTACTGTTGTTAAGACCATAATTTAATTTTGATAAAGGATTCTATTTACTGATAACACACACTGTTTGGAAAACATTTATTAAATCAGGTTCCATAGTTTCAGAAGTGACTTGTTTAACATCAAAAACAAATTGTTGCATACTGGGAAATTCTTTAGCCTCTTGAGTTGGAATAATGTAGAATGTCATCTTGTTCTTAGATAATAGTGACACAATCTGATCTTTTTTAGTTCTCCTGGCAGAAGGAAAAATCTATGCTAGAATTTACACATTAGTAAAGTCACTTTCTGAGATAAGATTGCATAACAAAGAACAGCCTTTGCCTAATATATTTTAGTTTTTGTCTTCTTACAAGTTATATACACACATTGCTTTAGAAAGTACATATTGATCCTATGGCAAACTTTTAATTCACTAAGTTACTTGCTTTGTGAAGTTCATGATGACCAATCTGTGAAAGAGAGAGTGATTTTTCATAACTGACTTTGAGACAGCTATATCAACTCTTTCTTTTTTGGCATTGAAATAAGATGTAAAATTCAAAGAGAGCCACCTGGTCTGCTCGGCTTTGATGTTTCCTACCCTAAATCTCAGTCTTTTGAATCTTAAACTTTTGACCTGACCATGATTTCTGATATGCTTGGACATATTTCATGCATTCTCGGTTCCACTTCAATAATTCTAATCATTAAAAACAATGCTGTTTTCCTCCAATAGAAGGGGACTTAGAAGCAATTAGTTTGATCAACAAATTGTATTGTTAGAAAATGAATATATTATTTTCAGGATTGTTTCAGATAGTTTTTATTCTTTATTTCGTATTATACTTCTAGTCATTTAATTTTAGCTCCTACTCTTTGCAATATTGAAATGTAGTACTGAAATGTAACATATTATACTAGTGGAATAGTTGGGAAGATCTACTGGAAAATAGTAAATATATTATGCACATTTAGAAAAATACCCTGAAGAGCAGGAGTTGTGTATCTGAATGTGAATGAGAAAATACATGTGTGCCTATAGAAGGTGGTAGAAGAAACCAACTCTGACTATATTAGAGAAGTTATGGGTATTGGTTATATACTTTTGATTATCTGTATGACTTGATTTTTCTTGAGTGAGCCTGCATTGCTTTTGTAAAGTAACTTAACTCTGCTTCCACTTGTCATAACTCAAGGAAGTAAGTGTGCAGAGAAAGAAGGCTGAGTCCTAGACTTTGCAAGATACCTCAAATGAAAGATGAAAGACAGAATTGGGCCTGAGAAGGAGATTGAAAGTGTCACAGGAAGTATGTCAGTGGGCAGGTTACATAAATGTGAGCACACACTCACACACAGTTTTTCTCAAATGATATAACACAGCCAAATATTATTCTGCTCACATATTAAACAAAAGAGTACTTTGAGAAAAAGACTCAGCTGATAATACTCAAATGTTCTATAAATATTCACAATGGTCTGCAAGCTGGACGCTGATTCATTCTGCCTAGTAGTTTATTGCACTGTGACTCCTTTCATTGCAAAGAAAAAGATATTTGACCGGGCAGACAGGATCAGTGTGATGTAAGTACTGGTAGGAGATGCATAAAAGAATGTCACTGCTTTTAGAATAAAGTCTTACCTCATTTCAGTTTCATAATATTTTTAAACATTCTGTAATTTCAGTCAGTGTATGGTTCCATATTTGCAGTTATAAAGTGTTATATTTACACATAAATTGCAGGCTCAAGACTTGGTGATCTTTCTGGCTGGCAGAAAACATTCACAAAATTTTAGAAAGCTTGTATGTATGGATGGATGTAGGAGCATCACATAGCAGGGCTGGGTTCCTAGAAGCAAGGTATAATTCAAAATTAGCATAAATCAAGACAATTTTCTTAGAAGAATAAATGTAAATAGTAGATGCCTTCTCCAAATGCATAGATAACTTTCTAGCCTATCTTAAAAATTCTTTTTATTGGCCAGGCATGATGTCCCATGCCTGTAATCCCAGCACTTTGAGAGGCCGAGGCAGGCAGATCACTTGAAGTCAGGAGTTCAAGACCAGCCTGGCCAACATAGTAAAACCCCGTCTCTACTAAAAATACAAAAATTAGCTGAGCGTGCTGCTACATGTCTGTAATCCCAGCTACTTGGGAGGCTGGGGCAGGAGAATTGCTTGAACCCGGGAAGCGGAGGTTGCAGTGAGCTGAGATCATGCCATTGCACTCCATCCTGGGTGAAGAAGTGAGTCTCTGTCAAAAAAATAAAAAATAAAATCTTTTTATTTTCTCAGCATTTTTCTCAAAAAGACTCAGTGATCTCTAATATTAACATTACGGAGAATCCTAGTCCGTGATTTACAGTTTGTGTCAGTCAGAGTCTTTTCAGAAGACAGAATCCATAGAGTAATTAGAACAGGAAGGTTATAATAAAGAATTATTAACTATAACAGAGGATTGAAGTTACTAGGCATTGACTAGTAAGAAGAGAATTCTGAAGAATATAATATTAGTAGATACAAAGAACAGTGCCTTGCCCTAGGGATGAGATAGCGTATCTGGATAGCGAGGCAGAGTTGCTATTCCATGGCTGAGATGCAGACCTTGTTGGAGAGGCACAGCTGTGGTTTACTGAATGGCAGAAAAGTCATTGCACTGCTATGCTGGCAAACCTTGCTAGAATCTGTCCTCTAGAACTTGTTAGAAATCTATTTAGGAAGGTGCTAGAGAAAGATGTTCGCTATGAAGTGCCTCTCCAAAAGGCCACCAACAACAAAAATCTCCTGGGATAGGTGACTAGGGAAGCTGCTGACTGGCCCCTGGGTGTAGCTGAATCCCATACACAGCAGGAGTCAGGTGTGGTGGAATCTTCCTGTGCTGTAGGTGCTTGGTACTAGAGAAGCTGCAAGTGCTGCAGCAGGCTGCCAGTGAACACACCAGAACCTGGAAAGAAAACCTTTCATATGCAGTGCCCTTCCAGAGCCCTCTTGACAAAGCTTAACATCATCTAGCTAGCAAAGGAAAAAATATTTAAAGAACACTTCTTTTTCATAGAGCAGGAAATGAAGGATGTGTTTGGAGCTAGGGGAAAATAAGTTGATAACTGGCACAGCCTTTATCTTTACATATTTTTTTACTTTTAAATTGTTACTACCAAATTCTTGATTTCCAGTTTTTTTTTTTTTTTTTTTTCTTCTTAGTAGCACCAAGCAGCAATATGGCCATTTTGGGATTCAGAAAACTATACTTCAAAGTAAAGGCTTAAGAAGCAGTCTCAGAAGCAAAGTTTCTCTATGACCTTCTCCTGCCGTACTGTCTCTCACCCCTCATTTCCTTTTTCCCAATCTCGCTTACCCTGCCCCATGACCCATAGAAACTAGAATTCCTTTTCTCCTAGGCAGGTCATAAAAATCTGAACCCATTTTTTTTTCCAGTGAGCCATAAAGTCTAAAAATGTTACTCTATATTTTTCCCCACCTTTCTGTGTAACAGCTGGCCATAAAGAAATTAAGGCCCTCTTTCTAGAGGAGTCCAACCCTGTATCTAGAGGGAAGGAATGCTACACAAAATCTGAAAGACATGACTTGCTGAGTCCCCCCACTCAGTCTATTGGCATTAGATCATACCCTTTATTTCCAATCATATTTCTAAAGAGCTGCCCATTCTTCATCGAACCTAAGCATAAAAATAGTTTTCCTTGTATCTTTATGTCTTCATTCTGAAGA
Organism: Theropithecus gelada; assembly: GCF_003255815.1. Classification (NCBI taxonomy): domain Eukaryota; kingdom Metazoa; phylum Chordata; class Mammalia; order Primates; family Cercopithecidae; genus Theropithecus; species Theropithecus gelada. The sequence continues at coordinate 99,536,971 of NC_037673.1, forward strand.
CTCCTGTATCTCATAAAACTATGATCAAATAAATTTGTTATACTTTTATTAATCTGTCTTTGCCATAGGGGTGTTGGCTGTGACCCTTAAGATAGAGAGAAAAGGGATTATTCCATTTCAACCCTTGCAATTCTGGCAACAAAGTTAGGATGGGATGACACCTGATTCATTCCAAACCATGCAGATAAAATTTTAAGACAACTTATAAAAAACTGGCAAAAAAAGATAGGAATTTGTATCAAGATCAGTTCTCCAGGATCTCTGTAGTGCCCAATCAAGAATGGAAGGTAAAGGTTGTTCTTTATTCCCCCCATCTCCACCCCCCCCTTTTTTTTCCCCAAATTCAGGTTGACAGAAGAAAATCATTGGTCTGGATTGTGGCTCTGGATAAATTTGGTTTTAATATCCCCATTTGTTATTGATCCTTTTGCTTTCGTGGATACCTATCATTTTCCTCTTTGTCTCATTTGGTGTTCTGAGAACTTGGCTTAACTTGCTGCCTGTATGGGGCATGCAGGTTACTGGATTTGTTTGGACAAGTGGTCAACTGAAAAGTTGGGGCACCCATAAAAAGAATATGGTTGACAGGAATGTGTGTTGAACTCTATTTACAGCTAGCATACTAACTATTGCTAGCCCTCAAAGAGTTACTTTTAATTGTCTTTGGTGGTGGCTCTGGATCTTGTGAGGGTATCTCATTTTGCACTTCTTTGAGTGTGCCTCATAGATGTTTGGGTAAGTCATAAAAGGCTTATTGGCTTTGGTTCTGTAGATACCTTTGATTTAAAAGAAAAAAATAAAACAAATGTCAGAAATATTTTCTGTTTCCTCTAGCTGAAATACGACAAGAGATTTAAAGGGATTTTTTAAAGTGCTATATTATCTGAAATCTAGCATCTTAGTTCATTTTATGTTGCTATAAAGGAATACCTGAGTCTGGGTAATTTTTTTTTTTTTTAGATGGAGTTCACTTTTGTTACTCAGGCTGGAGTGCAATGGCACAATATCGGCTCACTGCAGCCTCTGACTCCTGGGTTCAAGCAATTTTCCTGCCTCAGCCTCCCCAGTAGCTGGGATTACAGGTGCTCACCACCACACCCAGCTAATGTTTTGTACTTTTAGTAGAGACAGGGTTTTGCCATGTTGGCCAGGCTGGTCTTGAACTCCTGGCCTCAAGTGATCCACCTGCCTCAACCTCCCAAAGTGCTGGGATTACAGACGTGAACCACCATGCCCAGCTGTATCTGGGTAATTTATAAAGAAAATAAATTTATTCACCTCATGGTTAGGCAGGCTGTACTAGAAGAACAGCACCAGAAACTTCTTGACTTCTGATGAGAACCTCAGGCTGCTTTTATTCATGGTGGAAAGCAAAGGGAACCTAGTGGGTACAGAGATCATATAGCAAGAGAGGAAGCAAGAAAGATGGGAGGAGGTGCCAAGCTCTTTTCAATAACCAGCTCTCAGTGTGTATTCGTCCATTTTCATGCTGCTGATAAAGACGTACATCTTTATTGCTCAGAGACTGAGCAATCTACAAAAAAAAAGAGGTTTAATTGAACTTATAGTTCCATGTGGCTAGGGAAGGCTCACAATCATGGCAGAAGGCAAAGAGAAGCAAGTCATGTCTTAACATGAATGGTGGCAGGCAAAAAATGAGAGATAGCCTGTGCAGGGGGCAGCCTTTTTTTAAAACCATCAGATCTCATGAGACTTATTCACTTTCATGAGAATAGCATGGGGAAGCCTTGCCCTCATGATTCAATTACCTCCCACCAGGTTCCTCCCACAACACATGGGAATTCAAGATGAAATTTGGGTGGGGACAGAGCCAAACCATATCATTCCACCCCTGGTACCTCCCAAATCTCATGTCCTCACATTTCAAAACCAGTCATGTCTTCCCAACAATCCCCCAAAGTCTTAACTCATTTCATGATTAACTCAGAAGTCTGCAGTCCAAAGTCTCAACTGAGACAAGGCAAGTCCCTTCCACCTATGAGCCTGTAAAAATCAAAAGCAAGTTAGTTACTTCCTAGACACAGTGGGGGTACAGGCATTGGGTAAATACAGCCATTGCAAATGAGAGAAGTTGGCCAAAACAATGGGGCTACAGGCCTCATGCAAGTCCTAGCAGGGCAGTCAAATCTTAAAGATCCAAAATCATCTCCTTTGACTCCTTGTTTCACATCCAGGTCATGCTGATGCAAGAGGTGAGTTCCCATGGTCTTGGGCAGCTCCACCCCCGTGGCTTTGCAGGGTACAGTCTCCCTCCCAGCTGCCTTCACAGGCAGGTATTGAGTGTGGCTTTTCCAGGTGTATGATGCAAGCTGTCAGTGGATCTACCATCCTGGGGTCTGGAGTATAGTGGCCCTCTCCTCACAGCTCGACTAGGCAGTGCCACAGTAGGGATGCTCTGTGGGGGCTATGACCCCACATTTCTCTTCTGCACTGCTCTAGCAGAGGTTCTCCATGGGGGCCCCACCCCTGCAGCCAACTTCTGCCTGGGCATCCAGGCATTTCCATACATTTTCTGAAATCTAGGCAGAGGTTCCCAAACCCCAATTCTTGACTTCTGTGGACTCACAGGCTCAACACCATGTGGAAGTTTCCAAGGCTTGGGGCTTGCACCCTCTGAAGCCAGAGCCCAAGCTCTATGTTGGCCCCTTTTAGCCACAGCTGGAGTAGCTGGGACACAGGGCACCAAGTCCCTAAGCCGCACAAAGGATGGGAACCCTGGGCCCAGCCCACAAAACCACTTTTTCCTCCTGGGCTTCCAGGCCTGTGATGGAAGCGGCTGCCATGAAGACCTCTTACATGCTCTGGTGACATTTTTTTTCAATTGTCTTGGTGATAAACATTCAGCTCTTTGTTACACAGATTTTTGCAGCCAGCTTGACTTTCTCCTCAGAACATTAGTTTTTCTTTTCTTTCTCATTGTTAGGCTGCAAATTTTCTGAGCTTTTATGCTCTGCTTCCCTTGTAAAACTGAATGCTTTTAAAGCATCCAGGTCACATCTTGAATGCTTTGCTGCTTAGAAATTTCTTTTGCTAGATACCCTAAATCATCTCTTGTAAGTTTGAAGTTCCACAAATCTCTAGGGCAGGGGCAAAATGCTGCCAGTCTCTTTGCTAAAATGTAACAAGAGTCACCTTTGCTCCAGTTTCCAAAATATTCCTCATCTCCATCTGAGACTATCTCAGTCTGGATTTCATCATCCATATCATTATCAGCATTTTGGTCAAAGGCATTCAACAAGTCTCTAGGAAGTTCCACACTTTCCCGTATTTTCCTGTTTTCTTCTGAGCCCTGCAAACTGTTCCAACGTCTGCCTGTTACCCAGTTCCAAAGTTGCTTCCACATTTTCAGGTATCTTTTCAGCAGTGCCCCATTCTACTGGTACCAATTTACTGTATTAGTCTGGTTTCACGCTGCTGATAAAGACATACCCAAGACTGAGCAATGTACAAAAGAGGTTTAATTGGACTTACAGTTCCACATGGCTTGGGAAGCCTCACAATCATGGTGGAAGGCAAAGAGGAGCAAGTCACATCTTACATAGATGGCAGCCAGCAAAAAATGAGAGAGAGCTTGTACAGGGGAAGCCTGTTTTTAAAACCATTAGATGTCGTGAGACTTATTCACTACACAAGAACAGCACCAGAAAGACTTGTCCCCATGATTCAGTTACCTCCCACCAGGTTCCTCCCACAACACATGGGAATTCAAGATGAGATTTGGGTGGAGGCACAGCTAAACTATATCACATGGCAGTGAATTGAGTGAGAACTAACACATTACTGCTAGGCTGGCACCAAGCAATTTGGGGGGAATCCATCCCCATGACCCAAGCACCTCCTATTAGGTCCCACTTCCAACTTTGGGGATAAAATTTGTACATGAGGTTTGGAGGACAATTTTTTTTTTTTTTGAGATGGAGTTTCGCTCCTATTGGCCAGGCTGGAGTGCAGTGATGCATTCTTGGCTCACCGCAACATCTGCCTCTCAGGTTCAAGCAATTCTCCTGCCTTAGCCTCCCAAGCAGCTGGAATTAAAGGCATGTACCACCACACCCAGCTAATTTTGTATTTTTAGTAAAGACAGGGTTTCTCCATGTTGGTCCGGCTGGTCTCAAACTCCCGACCTCAGGTGATCCGCCTGCCTCGGCCTTCCAAAGTGTTGGGATTATAGGCATGAGCCACCGTGCCCGGCCTAGGGGGACAAAAATTTAAGCTGTAGCAGTGGCTTAATTAAAAGCTATATTCAGGCTATACATTTTTCAAGGCCTCTGTGTTCTCTGTTGAATTGAGAACATCAGAGTTCTGGCTACCATATGGTGGAACTTAAATGAGAGTCTTACAACTCTGATACTCCTTGAGGAGCACAGAACACATGCCACTGACTCTCTTTCTGGGTCCCTTGTCTTCCTAATAGAGCCTCAAGTGTTGTAGATAGGTGTCTTTCAAGTCCAAAGCTCTGCTTTCTTTTACATTGAGTTCCCTGATCGTTTTGGATTTTGGAGGTACCAAGAGTTACTTTATACTGTGAGATAACACTTGACCTTTGGGTGTGTGGTAACTAATGATTCACTAGCAAAAGCTACAATTTTTAAGGTAACTGACAGCAGATACAATAAACGGTTATCACTACAGAGGATGAACTCTGGCTTTTTGTCTTGTTTCTTTGCAAATTTAGATAAGAATAGCCTCATATTTCTGACTGAGTCAAACAGAAACTGACAGTAAATGGCAATTTGGTGTAAGAAAATTATTGGCTAAGTTGATCAAAAGGATTGTAGAGCCAAAGCCACAACTTGACAATGGACATTGGGCAGTTGGAGACTGTTGCAGAACTTACCATCAAAGGGTGGGGCTCCTATGATTGACAAGCTAGTCACAAAGTAAATTGATTGATATTGGATAGCCCATTCAGTCTCAGGAGGAGTGTCCTTGTGGTGAGGTGTACTGTGAGAGCACAGCATAGCCCATCCCTGTGGTCTTTCCATTTTGGATATTTTTCTGGGCTCTGGTAGATGTGAAATTCAACATAAAAATATGATTCTTAATTTTTTGGATATCTGATGCTCTGCCTTCCAGCTATGCCTGCCTTTTATATGTGTAAGTATTAGGCACTGGGAGCTACAAATTCTTAGTCAGTCCTATTCATTAATGGGTTCTACCTTATTTAGTTTTTGTTAAGAAACAAAAATAAATTAAAATGCTATTTATCTAATTAGAATGGCTTTCAAAATATGACTTTTGGATATTCAGCTGGTTAATTTGAAAAGACCTGTGAATCTTCTCCTAGGCTCATCCTTATGTTTTTTGTAAAATCCTGTAATAAATTTCTATAATTTCAGGCTGCCTGGGCATCCATTTTTGAATCCTCTGTGTCTCATCTAACTGACACACCTGAACCCAATACTTCTACTCATCAAGGTTCTCCTAGAGAGTGGCTATCTTGATAAGCCTGTCAGACCAAAGCTAGAGTTTATAGCCACTTTACAGAATAAATCTTCAAGACCAAATTAGGAAAAAGTGCAAGAAATCTAGCTTTAGAAGAAATGAATATTTTCTCCACCCAGATAAGCTTTGGAAACATTCAAACCTAAAATCTAGTCCACAGTTTCCATAAAATTTATCTCTGACAATACACACTATGCTCTAAGCACTTTCCTAGAGATAAAATAAAATAGAAACTAACTGAAATTACCTTCAGTTTATATGATATGAGATAATCTTTGTTAAATAAAGGTAGTTTTAAAACTGTTGGTAAAATAAAAATATAAATGTCTTCAGAATTGTCAGCATACAGTTTTTGCCTGGGATTCTTCGTCAGACAGGTTTGTGTTGTCTCTACTAGATGCTTTAAAAATCACAAAACTATAAATGCAACCTAAGAGCAGAACACACAGTAAAGATGAGTTACTTAATTACTTAACACGTATCAGTCATAAAATTTTAAAATTTTAACTTCTGTCTTTTTTTTTCCTTCTGTGATATTTTTGATACTTCCCTAATTTATTGGTGAGTTGAAGTTTTGGCCACCAACTGTTGGGCTCTCTTGAAGGCATGCATACATCTTGCTATTGGCATTTATCTTTAGTTTTAAGTTTCTGGATTCTGGCATCTGCTCTGGTAAAGCCTGGGGACATGTGTGTGACCACGGCATCTCCGCTGCCACCTGCAGGACAGGACCATGCCCAGTAGGACCCATTCTGTGTCTAGTGTCTTAGAGGCCTTGGTTAGAAGAAGGCTGACTGATTCAGGGTTAGGTTGATTTTGCTTTTTCAAAAATAACTGAAATAGGCAGCTTTGTTTTCCATGAGCAATTCAAATATAATTGCTCAAAACAAATAGGCAAATGTGAATAAGATAAACAGTTATAAATAAACTTGTCGTAATTTAAAAAACCTTTGCAGTAATTTAAAATGTTAAAGTCATATTATATTAATAGATAATCATGAAATGTCTGAGTCATTTCTAAATAAATTAAAATATTAAACCATTAATTATTAAACATAAATGTAAGTTTATATATTTTGGTATATTGCTTTTATATGATACAAAAACTAAATATATCTAGATCTGTTAATAAACATAAAAATGAGAAAAGTATGTCTCTAAAATATATAAAATGGTGTTAGTTTACAGAATACTGGTTTAAAATTGCTAAGGACTAAAATTCTAATTAATATATGTAATTAAAACTAGTATATACAAGAGAAATATTTCTTTATACAGAGTATACAAGGAAAGTAAAATGTTATAAGAATGTGTTTTTATTGAGAAAAAATAATTTTGTCTAGCTTAAAGGTTATTTAAAGGTGGTTTAAAAGTGAAGAAATAGAAAAAAATAATATTGGCAAAACTAAATGTCTAACACATTTAAAAAGAAGATAAAATGTAAGAGGATATGAAGGGTTTACAAAAGTCTTATCTGTGTGGTCAAAGCTAGGATTGGAAGGATTTCTTTATAAGGTTTTATAAAATTAGCTTTAGTATTCATAATACACTGATACAAGAATAAAAATTTCGCTTTCTCTTTTGAACAAGATTTTAATGTAGTATTAATAAGGGATAGTAAAGATTTCTTTCACTATAAAGTAAATTGTGAAAAAAAGAAAAAAGGAAGGGTGAGGTAGAGAAACAGATTCTATGTGCTTCAGCAGGCTGTCTTTATTAGATCTTTTCACTCTTTGGGAAACTGAAGCTTTTCTCTGTTAAAGAGTAAAAGTTTTGGGTTTTAAAAATCTTTTAGTTAACATTGTAGTTAAAGGAATGATAATTATTTCATAATGATCTATGATCCTATTTTGATCAAGTGTTTTAAACCTTTGACATATTTCACAGGTTTACCAAAATTAAATTTCAAATTGTAAGTTATCTTTTTGATCTCAAACTAACTGTAGTTTGTTTGTTCCAGAGGGTCCCTGAAGCTTCTGAAAAATATAATGAAACGAATCAGGCTTATTTAATATGGGAAGTGTTGTTAAATAGAAAATAATGATTACCGGGGTCGGGCATGGTGGCTCACGCCTCTAATCCCAGCACTTTGAGAGGCCAAGGTAGGCGGTTCATAAGGTCAGGTGATCGAGACCATCCTGGCTAACAAGATGAAACCCCATCTCTACTAAAAATACAAAAAAATTAGTCAGGTGTGGTAGTGGGAGCCTGTAGTCCCAGCTACTCGGGAGGCTGAGGGAGGAGAATGGTGTGAACCCAGGAAGGTGGAGATTGCAGTGAGCCGAGATCATGCCACTGCACTCTAGCCTAGGCAACAGAGCAAGACTCAGTCTCAAAAAAAAAAAAAAAGAAAATAATGATTACCATTCTATGCATTATATTTGTATGAATGTGTTATTAATATGAGTTCTAAAATTGTATGAAAGTCCTAAAATTCTGACGTGTCTTGGTATATGTTAGTGATAATTATGACTATTAAGTTAAATTGTTATAGGCCACAGAAAATGATAAAATTTCATTGCCAATTGCATTTTTAACTGTACCCATTTTAGTCTTTTGATCACAGTTAATTGCTTTACTCTGATAATCTTTTAAAAGCATTTTACAATCAGCTATAATTGGAATTTGCTGCTTCTTCAAGAAAATTCATGAAAAGGACTCTGACAAGTGCTCTTAAACACAAATTTCTGATAACTTTTAAGATAATATAATTGGACTGGGTAAAAATTTCAGAACTCTAATAAAAAATGACTCAAAATTATTAACAACATCAAGCAGAACAAGAATTAGTTACATGGGACTGAACTGATAAAGGATTATTAATTTTAATGGCTTTTGGTTTGAGACATTCCTGGTTCTTTTGGACTTCCATAGCTTTACAGCAATTTTGTAAAGTATGCTCTTGTAATAAGAATGAAAACCTTTGCCTTTCCTTTTACTTGATTTATTTACAATTTGGAAACTATTTGTGAGTATTCTCATATTTTATCAATATAGATATTTGAATAAGTTAATAAGAATCTGTTCTTCATGCTTGGTGCAGTGGCTTATGCCTGTAATCCTAACACTTTGGGAGGCCAAGGTGGGTGAATAACTTGAGGCCAGGTGTTTGAGACCAACCTGGCCAATATGGTGAAACCTTATCTCTACTAAAAATACAAAAATCAGCTGGGTGTGGTGGTGCACATCTGTAGTCTCAGCTACTTGGGAGGCTGAGGCAGGGGAATCGCTTGAACCTGGGAGGTAGAGGTTACAGTGAGCCACAATGGCACCACTGCCCTCCAGCCTGGACAACAGAGTGAGACTCTGTCTCAAATAAAACAAAACAAAAATACGTTCTTCTGATAATAGGGCAATTGAAAACCCTGACTATTTTACCAAAGTTTTGAGTAGAAGGTGACTGGAGTGGGTTGCCACTGCTGGCTTGGGTAGTCAGCTTTTATTCCTTTATTTGTCCCCTCCCATGTCCTGTTTCTGTCCTATCAGAATGACCTTTTCTCAATCCTCCCCGCGATTGGTTACTTTTAGAATCCTTCTGATTGGTCAGTTTTACAGCACGCTGATTGGTCCATTTATAGCACACTGATTGGTGCATTTTACAAACCTCTTGCTAGCTACAGAGCAGTGATTGGTGCATTTTATAAACCTCCTGTTAGCTACAGAGCGCTGATTTGTGTATTTTACAATCCTCTTGTAAGAAAAGTTCTCCAAGTCCCCACTCCACCCAGGAAGTCCACCTGGCTTCACCTCTCAATTTTACCAAAGCTTTGATTGGAATGTCATAATTTCAGATACCACCAGACTGCTTTCAGGGTTTGAAGTTCACTTTTATGGAGCCAATTAAAAAAAATAAAATCTGAAAAACTGGCCTGATACCTTGTCCACAGCCTTTCCTTTCAGGTTTTTAGAATTGTGATAAGTAGGCCAAGCACAGTGGGTCACACCTGTAATCCAGCATTTTGGGAGGCCAAGGCAGGCAGATCATGCAGGAGATCGAGAACATCCTGGCTAATACGGTGAAACCCCATCTCTACTGAAAATACAAAAATATAGCCGGATATGGAGGCAGGTTCCTGTAATCCTAGCTACTCAGGAGGCTAAGACAGGGGAATCGCTTGAACATGGAAGGCGGAGGTTGCAGTGAGCCGAGATCATGCCACTGCATTCCAGCTGGGGTGACAGAGTGAGACTCTGTCTCAAAAAAAAAAAGAAGAAAAAAAAAAAGAAAAGAAAAAGAATTGTGGTAAGTGAAGAATGTCACTTTCTGACAGGCCAAGGAAACTCAAGATATTATGGGGACCTCATAAATATAGTAGATTAACCAATTTGTACAGGTATTACAGACACAATTTGAGGGTGAGTCAAATCCTTGCCTGCCTTCGTAATACTCCAAAGGCTTTTAAAAGTCTAATCTAATATTCTTTCTAAAAATTTCTAGCAAAGTTAACTTAAAAAGAGCCTATATGATAAATCACTATTCCTCTTGTACTTTATGCAAATAATCAGTCCAAGTTAATAAGACTAAACCTAATTTGCAGATAAATTAGTCTTATCATGATTATTTTTGGTAAAAATGGGGGAAAATGGAGAGAGAAAATTATGTTTCAGAAGAAAAGCTATAGCCAGGTTGCCACTCTCTGCTCTTACTCCATCTAAACATGTTTCAAGTCTAACATCTAAAAATGTTCTCGACTGCTGCCTTCTGGACTCAAAAAATAAAAACGACTGAATTTTATAGTTTGATGTAACCATTAACCTTTTTCTTTTATTCTCATAACAATGCCTCTTATTAGATATATGATTGCTTACACTATAGAGAGCCCTGATATATATGCTGTAGAGATGGCGGAAGACCAACTGCAACAGCATTGCCTAAAATGAAACACAACTATTAACTATTGAACTGGACTGTCCTATTCTCAGGACTGTGAGACCGATTCAATTGCTTATGAGACATCCACCAACCCAATTTTTGAGCCCCAAAACTTCCTGGGGGAAGTTTCAGACTGGGGAATATTGGGGCTTAGACAATGATACCCCAAAATAAAGGTCTAAGAAGCGGCCTCAGAAGCAAAGCCTCTCTCTAACATTCTCTTGCCCTACTGTTTCTTGTCCTTCATTTTTCCCCAAGGCAAACTATCGAAACTAGAATTCCTCTTCCCCAACCAAGACAAGTCACAGAAATCAGAACCCATTTTTCTCAAATTCAGCCATAATGCTTAAGCATATTACTCTAACCGTCCCTTCTCCAACCTTTCTGTGTAACATCTGAGCATAAAGAAATTAAGACTCTCCTTCTAGAGGCATCCTATGCTGTACCTGGAAGGAGGAATGCTGCACAGAGAGGTTGAGAAAATTCAGCTCTTGCTAAGTTTCTCCACTTAGTCACACCATTAGATCATACCCTTTTTTCTCAATCATGTTTCTATGGGGCTGCCCATTCTTCACTGGACCTAAGCATAAACATAGTTTATCTTGCATCTTTATGTCTTCATTCTGAAGGCTCCTATGTCACATAAAACTATAATAAAATACATTTATTATACTTTTCTCTTGTTAACCTGATATTGTTATATGGGTGTTGGCTGTGACCTTTATGATGGGGATAAAAGGGATCCTCCCTTTCCACCCCATAGCTGTTTAATGATCACTTGAAAAATAAAGACTATAAAAAGATTCTAAAGGACATATATTAAAACAATGGTATATGTACCACAAATCACTTATATTTTAACTATAAAAATATGTTGCCCAGGTGATAGGAACATTTACCAGTTTAAATAACATTTTTTTTTTCTTTTTTGAGGTGGAGTCACTCTGTTGTTGCCGGGGCTGGAGTACAGTGGTGCGATCTTGGCTCACTGCAACATCTGCCTGCCAGGTGCCAGCAATTCTCCTTCCTTAGCCTCCCAAGTAGCTGGGATTACAGGCGCCTACCACCACACTCGGCTAATTTTTGTATTTTTAGTAGAGACAGGGTTTCACTACGTTGGCTGGGCTGGTCTCGAACTCCTGACCTCAGGTGGTCCACCGGCCTCAGCCTCCCAAAGTGCTGGGATTACGGACACCAGTTTAAATAAGTTTATAATTCAGTCAACTCACCATCATCTTAGAAGTTAAGCAATTTTTGATGTATGTATTTTTTTTTTTTGTGACAGAGTCTCACTCTGTCGCCCAAGCTGGAGTGCAGTGGTCTGATCTCAGCTCACTGGAAGCTCCCCCTGCCAGGTTCCCGCCATTCTCCTGCCTCAGCCTCCGAGTAGCTGGGTCTACAGGCGCCCGCCACCATGCCCAGCTAATTTTTTGTATTTTTAGTAGAGACGGGGTTTCACCATGTTAGCCAGAATGGTCTCCATCTCCTGACCTCATGATCCGCTCACCTCAGCCTCCCAAAGTGATGGGATTGCAGGCGTGAGCCACCGTGCCTGGCCCAGTGTATGTAATTTTTTGACATTCTTATTAAATTATGCATAAAATGAGATTCATGAACATGTTTAATTTCTTGTTAATTTCATACAAAATACGGTCTTATTAAGTACAACCTCCAACCCATGGCTAAGCTACTATCGTACTCTTTACTGTTGGTAAAACAGATGAGAGAGTGTAGAATGATCACACAAAACCTATTATTGCTAAAAGGGATAAATTTTGTTTAATCTTCTAGGTGATTACTCAGTCACTTGTATAATTAAAATTACATTTGTGTATATGTAGGGGAGAATTTTCTTAGCTCTTCAAGTCATTTTACCTTTTAAAGTTCCACATTGATTTTGGAGAATAATAGTTGGGGGTTCTGGGCCTAGAGCCTAGTACTCTATATCCTAATCTCTAATTCAAATTTGTCAGTCTATGAAATTCTTCATGTCATTTAACCCTTCTTTTCAGCTTCTCAACCTCTGAAGAAGAGTCACTTTTTATTATACTGAAATCAATACTATTATATTTTAAAATGCCTTCAAATCTATACAACCTATAAAAAGGGCTTAAGTTATATTTTATGAGCACTTTTATTAAAATTGAGTTTTCTTTCCTTAAAGTCAGTGCTAATTCTACAAGGAGAAAAGCATTTTCCAAGATGGGTACTCAGTTCACATTCCTGGCATACAAAAGACAATGATTTCATGTAAGAGAGTGCCAGGTATGCCTTTGGGCTTTATATTAATTTGTGAAACATTCCTTTCATTATGTTTCCTGTTCAAAAATTATGCACATTTGAATCAAAGCCCAATGACAGTGTCTAGTAACTGAAAAATATTTATTTCTCCTTGGAAATCATACCTGCTTAATTACCCAATCTTTTGGGAACACAGCCAAAGCCTGGAGTGAGTCTTTTGTTGCAAAAAAAAAAAAAAAAGAGAGAGAGAAAAATAATTTGGTGCTGAGGGGAAACAACTCTCTTACAGCTCTTGTAGCCATCCTGTCATGTTTTGAATTGCCCTGCTAACCTGCCGTTGTCATCTGGTTTCATGTCACTGGAGTTTGTGTCATATGATAACCCCAAGGTAAAGAACTCTGTTCCTTTACGCTATTTCTTTTTGCTTCTGCTCTCTCATATTCTTGTCCATCTTGCTCTGGCTTGTTCATATTCTGGGAGTAATGGGGTGAAGTTAATATAAGACATTTAACTCTCAATTACTCAGGGGCTAATTATTCAGTCTATTGATTGCTTGGTCCAGCCTCTGCTTTTCCTGTCTTTAAAAGGGTGGTTGACTGCCCATTAGCACTTAAACCAGACAAGAGTAGGGGGTGGAGAGAGAAAGTGATAAAATTCAAATCTGTCTATTTGCAGCTTATTAGCAGTGCTAGTTAAGAGCTTAGGTGAATGGCAAAAATGTGGTTTAGGAACACCTGTAGATTTAATTTAGTCTTGTTTTTCCTTGTCATCTCTTACCATGGATAATTGGGTTGGCTCCATTACCCTATGTTCATATAGTTAATTCTCAGAAGTTGGGCTTTTTAGTGCTTTGGAGCAGTCACTTAATTGGCACTTAAGGCATTTGAGGAAGCTATGAGGATAAGCTATGTAGACTTCATTTTTTCAAGTAAGGAAACTGAGACACACAGTCTTGAAAATGAAGAAGGGTACTTGGAGGAATCATGGATAACAGTGACTTTTTTCACTCTTTGGCATGCATTCACAGATACATAGATATGGTAGTAACATCTAACGGTAATTCATCTTATCCAGTGGTTTCTCACAGTGGTGTCTGAATCACCACTACAGCCATGCAGAGTTGTGATTTCAGACTTGGCTTGGGGTTTGTTTCTCAGTTGTGCTATTTCTTCCAGATTATTAAACTTCAGCTAGAAGAATGTATGGAATATGGTAAACACTCAAAAAAGAGTCAGTTTAATTCAAATTGTAGTAATAACAGTTGTAGTGAGGGTAGTACGAATAGTCATAAAGTTTCTGAGTTATTTTTACTATGTCAAAAAGAATAAATGAAATCATACTGGTGGCGAGGCCATGTAGGCTATGACTTAATTAATGTAGGCTTATATAGCATTGTAATCTCAAAGTTTGGTTTTATGAGTTTGTCTTTCATAGTAGGAAGGTTGGGAATCAATGATCCAATATAATTCCTTTGTTTCGTAACTACAAAAACACAGGTTCGAAGAATACAAGTATTTTCCCAAGGTCACCCAACAGGATAAGGGCAGATGCCAACAGGACAAGAAATGATGGACTACTGAATCCTAAGTGAATTTTTTTCCCACAATTACACTGGTGTTAAGTCATCAATGATGTAACTCCTACAATTAATAAGTGACTTACAGTTATCTTCTCACTATTCTGAATAGTCCTCACTGCCTATATTAATTTCTTGATTGGAAATGTGACAAATAAGTTTTATGAACCCAGAGAAATAAAGAAATGATGATGACAGCAAATCCTTATGGTGAAGCAAAATGCAAAGGTTAAAATTACAGGTTGGATTAAGTGCTCTCCTATGGCAGAGATAGTCGACTGTCTGCCAAATTTTATGTTTCCCCTTAATAACATGGACGTATCCCTGGGGAGTGAGTAGAGATATCTTTGGGATATGGTTATCTAGCTAGAAATTACATTTTACAATCCTGTTTGCATGTAGGTATGGCTATGTGAGCTACTATACAAATAGAGTGTCAGTGGAAGTAATTAAGTTTCATTTCTAAGACAAGTCTTTTAGAAAATAGATATGCCCTTTCCATATTCTTTCTTCATTCACCAGCTGCTGCACAGAACTACAACACCCTAGGGTATAGAAGAGCTGAAAGATCCATGGATCCTGGGTCCTTGAATCACCACATGGAAGAAAGCAGCACTTTTGATAGGAATGTTTGCATTGAACTTCTAAGTGAAATAAACTTCTGTCATCACAAACTAATGACATTTGAGGGAGGTATGCTAATGCTAATCCAAATAATATCTGTACTTTTTTTTCCACAATGAATATGATGAACTGCAATACCTAAATCAAAATATATATGCATTATTTTTTACAGAAAGAAAATTCAGTTTGACATAAATTTTGCCGTTTATTTTGAAAAGGCTTCTTGCAGTTATTAGACAAGGTGTTCATATTAATTCTCTCAGTAATACTAAATATATACATTTACAGCATTCTTCTCAAATAATGTTTTGTAATGGCAAATGAAATTAATTACATGTCAAGTTATTTAAATTAAAAACAACCATGAGCAGAGCATCCTAAAGAGCATATACTACGTACATAAGAAAGCATGAAGTCAAAGAAAGCAACAGTAATCTAATACATGCTTTTTGATAAATGTAAGATGACTTGGCCATTGATATTAAGAAATTTATAGTAATTCATGTGAATGGATTTCCATATATGTAGTGAATGAATTTCTATGTATATTTATATATCTGTGAATTTCTATAACTAAGGTTTATTTTCATAGTGAAATCAATTTTTGTAGATTTCTTTCTGTTTCTTACTTCACTAGTGTCTCAAAGCTATGCGAAAGTTGACAGTTCCTTTTCATACCATTCACCATTTAATAATCATATATTCACATCGAAACATCTGCACACATTTTAAAAGATAAAGTCTTGCATCTAGCCACCACCAGCACCCCAGTTCCTCGTAGATGTTTTCCTTCAATATTTTATCTAAACCCTCGTGCCAGACCTTTCTTCATGTCCCTCACCTTCTGCCAGTCTTTACTGATTCTCTGCTGTGCGACCTTTCATCTCAGACAATCTTTGTGTGTGTGTGTGTGTTCAGCATTGGATATTTCCTTTATTAACTTAATTTTATCTGATTATAGAAATTGTAAACATTATAGAACCACTAGAACACAACCGAGAATAAACGAGTTTTTAAATGATCCACGATCACAATTCTCAGTACCATATTCACTTCAACTACAGATACATTTTTTAAACAAAAGCTGGACTTGCCATTTAATGTCATATTTCTACCTGGCAGCTTTTAGAACAAATATTGGAAAGCTGGTTACATTAAATCCTTACTTTGAAAAGTAGGTTTTAGTGCATGTCAGGGAAAGTGAAATTTAATAAAAAGTTAAGAATAAAACTTTGGGCAATTTTAAGGCATATGCAATTCCTAAGAATCCTCAGTTTTTAAAAGATTGAATATTTATTTATAAATAACAACATCTAATAATATATTATTTATAATTTCTTTAAACCCATACTAATACTATTTTTGGAACTGTTATTTTTTATGAATTATTAAGTTGCCTAATACTTTGAGCCTTCTTATCTGGAGGACTGAATTCAGTTTTCAGTCATTTCTAAGCTTATATTAAAGTCTTGGATCCTGGCGCAGTGGCTTACATCTGTAATCCCAGTACTTTGGGAGGCCGAGGTGAATGGATCACCTGAGGTCAGGAGTTCAAGACCAGCCTGGTCAAACATGGCAAAACCCCATCTCTACTAAAAATACAAAAAAAAAAAAAAAAAAAAAAAAAAATTAGCTGGGCATGGTGGCAGGCACCTCTAATCCCAGCTACTCAGGAGGCTGAAGCATGAGAATTGCTTTAACCGGGGAGACAGAGGTTGCAGTGAGCCGAGATTACACCACTGCACTCCAGCATGGGCAAAAAGAGCAAAACTCGGTCCCCAAAAAATAAAATAAATAAATAAAGTCTTGATCTTTAAAAGCCTTGGATGACTAAGATTTAGAATTGACTGAAAGAAGTGAGTTCTGAGTCAGGAACCTGTGTGTGACTTATGTTGGAGGAATAGTTAAATCATCATTCTAGATCAGGGCTGATAGGCCAGTTCTCTAGGATGGGAGCTTCCACATTCCATGACTACAAATGTAAGCAATTTTGCCAGCTACTTCACTCAGTAATATTGTGCACAGCATAATGTGAGCTATGAGTCTACTTTCTCTCTAGTTCAGTTGCCTCATTCCTCTTACAGTGTGGGCACATCACAATGCTGAGAAGGATTAAAACAATATTTTCCATACAACATAACTCTTAAACTTCGTCAGTAGTCAACGAAGAGACAGTAACATGACCTGAAGACTGGAGAGAAAAACAACCATGAAGGGTTAGTGTTGAATTTACTAAAAACATATGCAATTGAGCAATATTATTGACATAACAGTTTTATGACATATCCAATGTAATAAGGATTCTACATGATTTTCTGCACGTTGACAGACTTCAGAACTAATTTCTGAGCAAGACCCAGGAATTAGGGTCTATTAGAGTTGGAAGAAACATATTATGCTTCATGTTTCTTTTGTAGCCTCATAACTCCTAGTGAGGAGTAATTTCCCCCTGCCTTTCTTTCTTCTTTGCTTTCTCCCTTCCTCCTTCTTTTACTCTTTTTTTTTTTCTTTTCTTTTCTAATAGGACCAGCCCCAGTGAATTTGTGAAAATATGAGATTAAGTGTGTGGGTCTCCCATATGTACTACACACTTTTTTTGTTTTTCCATTTCTCTGATACAACTGAATCAAGCTTGCCTTCAGAATCAGTCTGAGAGATGGCTGGTAAAATATTTTTGGTAAAACAAAAAGACCTGCCTGAACTTCATCCCAGAAATCTAACCTATTCCCACTCTGAACTTTACCTTTTTGTCTTTGAACAATAACTTCACCTTTCCCTGTCTCTAACTGGACATGATTTTTATATTCTGCAAACAGAAATTTGAATTAAAATGCACATGTCTCAGGAAAAATCAGTTTTTGACTTAGAATCATTTGTGTTGGGAGTCAAAAATTGCTCTAAGCCTTTGACTTTAAAACAAAGAGGAAAGTTTGAACTATATGTGTTGAGGGTGGGGACGGTGGGGGATTGGAGTTTTGGAAGTGGGATAAATTCACAACTCAGGAAGATTAGAGAGTATGGAAAAAAGCTGGGTTTAAATTTCCTACTTCATCTTTCTGCTCAAGGCCAGCTCTGTTCCTCTTCAACTATGTGAGTGCAAATAAAAAAGAGAGGCACTGAAAATATGCTACTGACACAATCTGGTTTTCCATATTCCTTTTTACAGAATTTGCCTTTGCAACTATGGAATACATACTAACATTTTGGAATGATCTTGCTGATAGTTCAAGAAGAATGTAATCAATAGACACAGTGTTGCTAATCAACTCATCTAGTTTTGTTGTTGTTGTTGTTATAGGGGTGGTGGTAGGACAATCATATTCCATTTCTGTTGACAGAAATCTGGTCCAGAAGTAATTATTGGCAGCATCCCTTTTCTGTGCCAAAGAAATGATTTTCATTCAGTATAAATGTCGTAATATATGTGAGGGAAGGAGAGAGATGAATGAACCTTGGCATTCCCTTGTTTATACTCAGAACATAGCTATTCGTTAATTTTATTATGCTGCAAAGTAAAATATGCAAGTTTATCTTTTAAAATAACTCAAGAAATGACAATGAATTGCGAAAGATAGCATAAGAATATGGAGGGGCAAAAACAAAGAATAATTTTTTTTTCCTCCATAAGAAATTAAGCAAAATATATTAAACTTTTCTTTAAAATAAATATTAATGATCAATAATTCAATTTCTTGTCTGTTCGTGTTTTAAATCCTGCAGTGTTAGTTCTGGTTGCTTTGATATCCAGTCTGTTTTTGATATTATTGGACTAACACAGTGGCAGACAGTTTGTACTCTGCCCAGAGCACTAAAAAGTCTCCCTTTGGAAACAGTTTGCCGTTAAAGGACTCAGAAAAATAGCTGGCTTTCCTGTTGTTATTTATAATAATCTGTCAGTGGAAAAATTGCTATTCTGAAAGAAAAAGTTAATATATTTAATGCTTTATTCAATTAGACCTATTGTTTTCTGATGGCCACCCAGAATGTTTGGAAACACTCTATAAAATTAACATGTAGGTACAAAAGACTCCCAATAAATAGTTGCAACAACAACAAAAACAAGAAAAATTAACAAAGCAGCAAAATGAAAACTCATAAATCCTTACATTTCAGAGGAATGTGTCAGGAAATGTTTCCAATTTCAAATCATAACAGGTAGGAAAAATTGCCAAGGTGATGTATCATACAAACTGAACTTTAGCACTTTTTCTTTTCTCTAAATGCAGTGCAAAATGGTCTTATCTTTATTATAGTCTTTAAATAATTATTAGGCCTAATTGCCACAGTTCATAGAAATTTTAAAATTAGCAAGTGGTGCTTATCTCTCTGCAGTGCTCAGTGTTAATAAAACATGCTGCTCCATAAACACATTTTACATCATATTTGTCCATGATTATTTCATTGTTTTTCCAAGTACAGATGCCAGCAAACAAAGTGTTGCCGAATTCCTGTCATTACCAGCATTTGCCTCGATTTGGGTCCATGAAGTATGTAGTCAATCTCTATTGTCTTCTGCCTCCGTTTTGAATCTGTCCCCAGTGCAGGAATGTCAAAAACACCATTTAGCTACACAGCCTGCTCAATTTTAAAAAGGGAAAATCACATTCAAGCTACTAATTAAGAAAAGAAGAGAAGTGAGCTGTGAATTTAAAAAACAACAACAACAAAAAACACACTGCCTTCTAAAAGGCTTTAACAAGAAAGTTACAACTCTGCTGCATTCAGAAAAAGAATGATCCTTATTTATCAAAGCTAAATTCTTTTATAGCAGTTAGAGGCGAGATTTAACGAACTTGTTAATTTTTTTTTTTTTTTTTTTGAGACAAATTCTGGCTTTGTCGCCTCTGCTTGAGTGCAGTGGCCGGATCTCAGCTCACTGCAAGCTCCACCTCCCGGGTTCATGACATTCTCCTGCCTCAGCCTCCCGAGTAGCTGGGACTACAGGCGCCCGCCACCTCGCCTGGCTAGGTTTTTGTATTTTTTAGTAGAGACGGGGTTTCACCGTGTTAGCCAGGATGGTCTTGATCTCCTGACCTTGTGATCCGCCTGTCGTGGCCTCCCAAAGTGCTGGGATTACAGGCCTGAGCCACCGCGCCCGGCCACTCGTTAATTTTAAAAACAGTGAAGTAAATGAAAATTCGGGTAATTTCTATTTCTTTTCTATCTTTAAATGGGAGCTTAATTGATTTTTTCAGCTGTCTAAAACTAATTCTTTAGAAGATTCTTCCATCCACTTAAGATCCTTTTGATATTTTGTTAAATGTGCATTCCTTTGAAAAACTACACTGATGCCCTATCATTCCCAGATATTTGGCAAAAATTGTCATAGAGTTGTTTCTTCAATAAAATACTTCTCCCAAATAATTTGTCTGAATGATTCTCAGGACATTTAGAATAAATCATGTTTATCACCATTTGATTTTGATCAAAATCATATGTTGATCACCAAGGGTAAATGATTTAAAATGGTAAATACCAAACAGAAAATCCTTCTTCCATGTAATATTACAATATGGAGACTACTTCTGCAATAAGGAAGTGAAAAATGCCAGGTGTAGATATAGAAGTAGAATCCAAGCAGGTTCTATAACCACATGTAGTTTGAGCGCAGGACTTATGTCATCATAGCTTACTTTCTAAATTAATTAGTTATTGCTTTAATGCTATATATACATTGATAAAAAATATGAAAAGATAAGTATGCTCAGCCATACTTTGCTGATTTGGTCTAATGGAGTAAATTACAGCAGGAACAGAGTTATATTAAGCTATTTGAATACCTTATGCTTCTTTATGTTTCCCATGATACTTTGAAAGTGGTAGTCTAGACAATTGCCCTTACTTCTACTGTCATTCTCCCAGAAATAAGAAATAAGAAATACATTAAAGTCTATCAATAGCTCACCATGTTTAGGATCTCACTTTTCCTACCTTAGGACCTAGGTCCAGGGACACTTATAGAGGCCAGCCACTAGATGCTGCTAGTATTCTTTTCATTGAGTAGTATTCTGCCAAGCAAGCTTTCCATTCCAGGATGTCAAAAGACATTGAAGTTTGCCTTCTCAAATTGGCGCCATTTGACCTTCACCCATAACTGTAGCTTCGTTGCTATCTACAGTCTATTCCTTACCTTGGGTAGCAGGAATTTAAAGAGGTCTAATTTTTGAGACTTACCATTAAATCATCTTGCAAGATATTTTCCCATTCCTTATCTGCATTTTATTTTCTTCCATGATTGCATTTCTGTCTTGGACCTCATGCAGTGCCCACGAAGGGTTGGATTCTTGGCAGTCTCCCTTCTCCCTTTACCTCCAAATTACTAGAATTTTACTTATCAACTTGATTTCGACAACTAGGTCCCTGCTGCCTTTTGAGTGTTTGCCCAGCCTTTTAACTGCTGACCCATCTGGATTTTCTACTAGTTAAAATACATGTTCTATGTATAAATTCAAAGCTAGGTCACATAGCAGGACAACGTGGCTTCACTTTCGTGCTCAAATACATGATTTTAATTTACTAGCTGGCTGAAAGAGTGTCTCTTTTTTATGGCCACTCTTCACTCTCATCTCTTTCCAACAAGCTGTTTAGTAGAGTAAAATAGATGAAGATAATGTTCTTTGATATAAGGAATTTTTCTTTGTCCAAGATTTTGGAAATAGTCTCTCTTTTCTATAATATTAAAACTTCAAGTCTTATTTGAATGAATTTTGTTTCCTAAAAAATTACATTAAAGTTACTAATGAGATATTTTCTAAAATAGTAACATATTTGAGATTATTTTGGTAAATAATATATTTTTATTTCAAATCTCAGAAAGATATTGAATTAAAACTTCAGGCCGGGCGTGGTGGCTCACACCCGTAATCCCAGCATTTTGGGAGGCGAGGCGGGCAGATCACGAGGTCAGGAGATTGAGACCATCCTGGCTAACATGGTGAAAACCCCTGTCTACTAAAAACACAAAAAATTAGCTGGGCATTGGTGGAGGGTGCCTGTAGTCCCAGATAGTCGGGAGGCTGAGGCAGGATAATGGCCTGAACCTGGGAGGCAGAGCTTGCATGAGCTGAGACGGTGTCACCGTACTCCAGCCTGGGCAACACAGCGAGACTCCATCTCAAAAACAACCACCAAAAAACACACACTTCAAAACGTTAATTATTCATGATATTGTATATTTCTGTTACTAAAACATTTAGAGTTTTATGTACCAGTGTGTCTGGAATTGGTGGGTTCTTGGTCTCGCTGACTTCAAGAATGAAACCACAGACCCTGGCGGTGTTACAGTTCTTAAAGATGGTGTGTCCAGAGTTTCTTCCTTCTGATGGGTCCCTGGTCTCATTGGCTTCAGGAGTGAAACTGCAGACTTTCCTGGTGAGTGTTACAGCTCAATGTTACAGCACATAAAGGCAGTGTGTCCAGGGCTGTTCATTCCTCCTGGTGGGTTTGTGGTCTCGCTGGTTTCAGGAATGAAGCTGCAGACCTTTACAGTGAGTGTTAAAGCTCATAGAGGTAGTGTGAACGCAAAGAGTGAGCAGCAACAAGATTTACTGCAAAGAACGAAGGAACAAAGCTTCCAAGAACAAAGCTTCCGCAGCATGGAAAAAGACCCTAGCAAGTTGCCCTGCTTGCCCAGTGGCCTGCTTTTATTCCCTAATTTGGCCCCAGCCACATCCTGCTGATTGGTCCATTTTACAGAGCGCTGATTGGTCCATTTTACAGACTGCTGATTGGTCTGCTTTACATACTGCTGATTGGTCCATTTTGCAGAGTGCTGATTGGTGCGTTTACAATCTTTTAGCTAGACATAGAGTGCTGATTGGTACATTTACAATCCTTTAGCTAGACACAAAAGTTCTCCAAGTCCCCACCTGATTAGCTAGACACAGAGTGCTGATTGATGTGTTTACAAACATTTAGCTAGACTCAGAGTGCTGACTGGTGCGTTTACAATCCTTTAGCTAGACATAGAGTGCTGATTGATGCGTTTACAATCCTTTAGCTAGACAGAAAAGTTCTCCAAGTCCCCACCCCACCCAGAAGCCCAGCCAGCTTCACCTGTCACCAGTACTCTGCTAATCTCTGTGTACATTGTGTGTTTTAAGCCACATGAACTCATGAAGTAGGTATAATTATTCACTCTATTTTTCAGATGTAAAAAACAAAGCACAGAGAGGTTACATAACTTGCCCAGTGTCTCACAGTGGACAAGCTGTGGGTCATGAACTCAAATATAAGTTTAACATAACTTTAGTCTATAAATTAATGTAGTATGCCACCTTACCCTACTTTGTTTTATCTAATTAAATTTGTTTGAAAAAATAGAATAAATAAGAATCTTTCACTCAAATATATTCCTATGAAAAATATAAATTGTGAAGTGAGCTTTATTGAATTATTTGCTTTAAATATAAATTTGCTATCTCTAAACTGGGAGCTGGGTTCTTACCTAGTAAGATCTACTTGGTATGAAATGTCTAGGGAGTTCTTTATACAAAAACATATCTCTAAAGAAAGTTTTGATATTAAGTTGGCAAAGTTATTTTTTCTCATAAAATGTCTGAGTTCTTCAGGGAACCGATTTCTTTTAAATGACAGGTAGATCTACAATCAGACAGATTGTCCACATTTCACTTGTGACACTGGCTGCCTACAATTTGGGAGAAATACATAGGGCCACTTGTTCAATGTGCTCTCTAAAGAACAAGTTTGATATCAAAAGCATTGAAAAATGATTGCACATGGTAATATTTATGGATTTGAAAAACACACCCTCTGTACTGGTGTTTTATTAAAAGACTACAAAGAGAGGATTTCCTTCCTAATTCTACCAATAACAATTATTATAATTTAGTTCAGTTAATAGGAAAAATAATTCAGGTGCTCATAGCTTAAAAAAATAATAAGAATTTTGTGACCTACTTCACAGTTCTCCCAACGACTCCATAGCTATGAAGAAGATAGGAACATATTCTCCAACTAATACTGAGTTTTATTGGGTACAAACAATTTGCCTAGTATTATTGTTTGGAGAAAGAAGATTCAGATATGGATTCTACCATCATGAAAATTGTTTTAGAGTAGAAGAGAAAAAACCTCAAGAGAATATAAAGCAGAAAAATGCTAGGTAACATGATAGATATCATAATATGAGTGTCAAAAGAAGACTAGTCTTCCACCTTAGATAATGTTGCAAAATAAGCCACAATTAGTGAACAATCCTTTAATAAACACTTGAAATGCATTGACCCGAATTGAGGGTAGGTTTCACATAGAAAAAATATTGTACATAGCATGTCAGTATTGTAATAGATTTTTAATATTGGCCATCGAATATGGTGATCTGATCAGTTACTTTTCAGTGGTTTTGTCTGATTTGGTAACATCTGAGCATAATATCTTAAGTGTGTATTAATCTGTTTAACTTGGACGTTCACAGTTGACATCAAGTGAGAGGTGGACTCTATGATTAGATTTAGCATTAACTAATTGTGATAACTTTGTTAATGGTATTTGTGGCTCATATCTTTTATTTCCAAAGCGTATTCCTCAATATTTCAGAGAGAAAACTGTCTCTCTATGTAAAAGCTGAGATGAATTATTCACATAGGAGAAAAGTCTACTAAGGAAGACTGTTCTTGAAACGGTAGGAGGGAAATAAGAAGTAAGATGATCAAAACCAAATAAGAGAATAGACAGAGGGAGGAGCAGAACAAAAACTGTTTCCAGAAGAATTAAAGTAGGAAGTGAAAACTCTAAGTTGAATTTCTTAGGGATGAAGGATGGATCCCATCCTTCAAGGGACAATCCATCAAGATGTGACTAATGAAAGATTGCAAATTCCCATATAGGTGTCATGTTTGGAACCTTGATTATAATGTCATGATGATCATCCTGAAGGAACTGTTTTCAGTGATTCAAATGTAAAAAATTGTAGCTCTAGTCAAAATGACATGAATGATTACTTTCAAATTGATAACTGGAAAAAAATTTTAAGCACGAGTCATCTGAAGTACTACTTGTAAGCAAGCAAAGAAAAAACCTATTACATAGTTTTATAAATTTAATCATTTATAGGCATCCTTTAATCATCATAAAGATAGTAAAATTTTTAAAATTATTCAAATTTTAAAAATGATCAGATTTTGAACGTGCAAGATCTAACTACCACATATATATCAATAGTTTGTTGAGACAAGACTTACAAAGACTTGAGATAGTTATCAATGTAAGAGTTTTTCTAATGACTCAAATATAAGACAGTACAGTAATCCAAGTTTTTTGCCATTTATTATTGTATGACTCTGGACTGGAAGATGATGTTGAAACTGATTTCAATGATGAAGGAAGAGGTAACCAGTCCGGTATAACTAAAACATGTTTTTCTGGTAAGTCATGCTTCTACTTGTGCTTTCAGAACTTTTGAGTTTGACATCACTTTTTAGCCAATACTGTAGGGGTTGTATTGTTATACATCTGTCATTGTGTCTTTTAGGGTAATTTGGTCTTCACAACACCAGGCGGATTTTCACCATGTGATACATCCCTTTGGAACTAATTAACCAGTGGTAGAAGGGTGTGTTTACTTGATACTGACTGATTAGTGAAACGATACATGGTATTGATGAATATAAAAAAAAATAATGAAGAAAAATGAACAACTATCCTCTAGATGTGTTAAACATATTAGAAAAGAAAAAAAGGTGCGGCCAGGCGAGGTGGCTCACAACTGTAATTCCAGAACTTTGGGAGGCTGAGGCTGGCAGATCACAAGGTCAGGAGATTGAGACTATCCTGGCTAACATGGTGAAAACCCATTTCTACCAAAAATACAAAAAAATTAGCTGGGTGTGGTGGCATGCGCCTGTAGTCCCAGCTACTTGGGAGGCTGAGGCAGGAGAACGGCATGAACCCTGGAGGCGGAGCTTGCAGTGAGCCAAGATCGTGCCACTGCACCCCAGCCTAGGTGACTCAGTCAGAAAAAAAAAAAAAAAAAAAAAAAAAAAAAAAAAAAAGGAGTGTTTTATATAATTGGATGAGTAGTAAATGGGTTAGTAAATTTCTGACTTTTAAAATCAACTAAATGCTGAACATTTCAATTCCAATAGATATGTTAACATAAAAATCACATTTGAATTGAAAACTAAATGCCAAGATAGTTGTCAAGCCCTGAAATAAGTTTTGTATTTTTTAACTTGTTCAGGAAAAAATATTGGTCTTACCATCTATGCCTCCTGCAGAAGTAGGGGTTGGTTGCAAGTAATAATAATAATATAAAATTCCTAGTATAAGCATACTAGGAAGGGCTGACCAGAGATGTCCTAATAAACCAGTAAATATATGTATACCACTATGACTAGTATATAAAGCAAAACTCTGAAAGATACTCTGCTGCAGGAAAAATTTGAAATGTTTATGCTTTTTATGGGTTTGGGTTTTTAACTTTAAAAATTGATACTTGTTTAGTAACATGATTATCTAAGAGTAAATCACATCCTGATACCTATGTTTCTACTTGACTATCAGAATTTACCTTTGTATTTATCCTGTAAATCATACAGCTCAGGTTTGCACTCCCAACAAGGCTCCTTCTCCATAAATCTTTGTATACATTTAATAACACGTCTTCAAAAATGAAGCAGATTAATTTACTCTAGCTCCTGTAGTTCTAAGCATGAGATGGCTTAATTACATTGGTCTTTTTTTTTTTTTTTTTTTTTGGTTTCCTTTTTGAGACAGAGTCTCGCTCTGTTGCTGGGCTGGGTGCAGTGGTGATATCTTGGCTCACTGCAACCTCTGTCTCCTGGGTTCAAGAGATTCTCCTGCCTCAGCCTCCCAAGTAGCTGGGACTACAGGCGTGCACCACCATGCCCAGCAAATTTTTGTATTTTTTTAGTAGAGACAGAGTTTCACCATGTTGGCCAGGATGGTCTTGATCTCTTGACCTTGTGATCCATCTGCCTCAGCCTCCCAAAGTGCTGGGATTACAGGTGTGAGCCACCACACCCAGCCACATTGATCTTATTTTATCAACCCTACTCAGACATAGAAATCATTTAGATAACAATGATTAAGCTTCCTAGCAATTCATTTTATTTTCTTTTTTAGGGGGGAGGGTAGTTTGTTGGAAGCAAAACAGTAAAGAAAACATGAAGTGATAGAATTTGATAAATTTTAGAACACGTATAGAAGATATGAGTGTAACAGAAGTACTACATTAAAGTTTTAATAGTGATTTATTTTCATTGGATGAAGACAAGCATAAAATCTTATTGCTTTTACTTTTTATTTATTTTAATCTAGATTGTCTGATAGCTTAAGTTTATATTCTAGTGGGGTAACTAAGTTGCTCCATGTGCATTAGTACTATGACAATCATAGATAAAATCTGCATGCAGTGTTGACTACAAGCTCGGCACTATTTTAAGTGCTTTCACATATATTAACATTTTTCACCTTCAAAATATCTTACATGGGACATGGGAATTTTTTTTCATATGAGGAAATGAGGTTGCAGAAAAGTTAGGTAACTTGCCTAAGGTCACCATAAAGTAATGATTAGAAATGTGATTTGAACTTAAGCAGTATGATTTCAGAGTTCAATTTTTAAACATGCTGCAGCATCTGGTTTTGTGTATAGCCATAGGTATAGATTCACCTCTTTGTCACATTTTGTGTGTATGTATGTGTGTGTGCCTATTTTTCCTTAAGAGCATTTACCCACTCTACAATTTTAAAAGCATTATCCAGGTGTGGTGGCATACACCTGTAGTCCCAGCTATTCAGGAGGCAGAGGCAGGAGGATTGCTTGAGCCCAGGAGTTCAAGACTGCGATGAGCTATGATTGCCCCACTGCACTACAGCCTGGGAGACAGAGCAAGACCCTGTCTCAAAAATAAATAAATAAATAAATACAAGCATTAAAGTCACCTCTAAACTAGAGAGCTGTTATGATTTTACCTGAGAAAGAGGAAAACTCTAAAGGAAGATACATTTCTTAATCCAGGCCTTGACAACATCCAAGTTGGATTTGGGAACATATTTAAGGTTCCCAGTCCTATTCGTCATGTGGCACATCCCTCTAGAAATTAAACACCACATACTCTAAATCTGTCAAATCTAAATATAAATCTATAGCTGTGTCGCTCAAATCCTCTAGAAAAATAATGTTCATGGGATAGAGAAAACAAAGATGTATCATTTTGTTTTTAAAAATTGGTATTACACTATATTTTAAATAGTGTAATACCTATTTTTAAGGTATAATATCAACATTTTGAAGGAATTGAATATAACAAAAATAAGTCAAGCCAATTTGCTAAATTCTCCATAGTACTTCAGTATCAGTCTTTCAGGTACAATTTTTTCATAGGAAGAAAATGTCTTTCTTTGTTCCAATGTGCAGTTATGAGCTTAAAATCAAATACCACACCCCAATATGAATTTCCTTTCAAAGGCTAACCCAGAACACTTAGTTTTGTTGATGTAAACACCATAAATGAATCTTTAATAGCACAGTGTTTTAGTTTTCTTCAGTTGAAATTCACATTCCTTTTTTTTTTTTTTCTTGTATACCATGACAGAATGTGGTGCCTTCAGCAATGACGAGAAAAAACACGGCAAAGAGCTAAATTACATTGTCTACTACTTTTTTTTTTTGTCTGTCTGATCATTCAGGTTCATGAAGATCCCTTTGGGTTATCAGAGGACTCCTAACAAGAATGTTCAGCAATTTCTTTTTTCTTTTTTTTTTTGGCGGGGGCGTGGATAGAGTCTCATTCTGTCGCCCAGGCTGGAGTGGCATGATCTCAGCTCACTACAACCTCTGCCTCCTGAGGTCAAGTGATTCTCCTTCCTCAGCCTCCCGAGTAGCTGGGAATATGCCACCATGCCCAGCTAATTTTTGTATTCTTAGTAGAGATGGGGTTTCACCATGCTGGCCAGGCTGGTCTCAAACTCCTGACCTCAGGTGATCTACCAGCGTTGGTCTCCCCAAATGCTGGGATTACAGGTGTGAGCCACCATGCCCAGATAAAGTTCAGTAATTTTATAAATTCAACAGAATCAGTGTCAAACCATGATTATAAAACAGTGCTCCTTCCTTCCTTCCTTCCTTCCTTCCTTCCTTCCTTCCTTCCTTCCCTTTTTCTTTTCGTTTCTTCTTTTTTCTTTTCGTTTCTTCTTTTTTCTCTCCCTCTCCTTCCTTCCTTCCTTCCTTCCTTCCTTCCTTCCTTCCTTCCTTCCCTTTTTCTTTTCGTTTCTTCTTTTTTCTTTTCGTTTCTTCTTTTTTCTCTCCCTCTCCTTCCTTCCTTCCTTCCTTCCTTCCTTCCTTCCTTCCTTCCTTCCTTCCTTCCTTCCTTCCTTCCTTCCTTCCTTTCTCTTCCTTTCTTTCTTACATTGTTTCTTTCTTTTTCTTCTTTCTGTCTCTTTTTCTTTCTTCTTTTTTCTCTTTCTTTCTTTCTTTCTTTTTTTTTTTTTTTTTTACCCTTCAAGGCATTTTATTCTCTGTTTATGGAAAATGACTTCTGGCATGATGGGATAGACTACTGAGTATTGACACCTTTGAAAAAACACCTACTTTGAGGTTGCAGCGAGCCGAGATTGCTGCATTGCACTCCAGCCTGGGCAGTAGAGCAAAACTCTGTCTCAAAAAAAAAGAAAAAGAAAAAGAAAAAGAAAAGAAAAAAGAAAGAAGAAAAAAAAATCTACTTTAAAATAGAAGGACGTCCAGCTAAGACAAAAGCAGCAATGAAGAAAAAATGAGAAAACAGGTTAAGTCACCTGGCTGTGTATGTATTTAGGGATATCTCAAGATGACTTTTAAAAATTCAGTAATTAGGAATAGATCAGAATAAATCACACACACATAATATGTGATGAATGAATATTTGCACTAAGCAGCAGCAAATGCAGTGCTCCTAGAGAACTGCAGATGGTTTCCTCAATTATGATGTGGGATTTATTGATAGTGCAGTAGGAAACATTTTTCCGTGGGATTAGGGTTTACCAATCTGAGGTTTCTCAAGAAATCTTGGGAAAGACATGTTTACTTACGCTATCAGAGACTTCGCTAGTGTGTTGAGGGTGTGCCGCCACTTGCTGTACCTTAAAACATTACAATGAAGACAAGTAATAAACTTTCTCAGCAATATCCATACCATGTAAGCAATGTGCATTGGACCAGATTTTTTTTTAAGAAGGAAAAAGATCAAAACATGACATACTTATTAAAAAGGACTAAAATGTAGGGTCTTAGGACAAAGGAATTATGACTTAAAATATTGTTTGAATAGCTCTAGTAAAATGTGACTACTCAAATGCAGTTAAGTTGCTGCTGTGGTAATTATTTTACATCTTTTAAAATTCTCTCCTTTTTTTTTTTTTTTTTTTTGGTATGCTTTGAATAAGCTGCTCTTTCACACAGCAGGCAGCTGAGATATAAGAAATTTGTCAAAAGCACTTCAAAGTTGCTTTTGACAGTCTCGGTGGTCAGACCATTTTGCCTTTTTAGGAGGCGGGAGCCAGAAGTTGCTAGTCACGAATACAAATGAACATTGCTTGCCAAAACTAACAAACAAATAATAAAAGTATTTGAATTTGATTTGAATTTCATGTATACCAGACTACCTGCTCTTTAAGAATGGGAAGATCTAGAGCTTTGAAGTTCATTTGAATGACAAATACCAATTAGGAATATTTAATGAGTAATACATAGGAATATTTAAAATACACAATGTTAGGAAGACGTTTGTAGAGGTAGCTAGCAGGTGTTTCTGATATGTGTGAAGCTACCCCAAATTGAGCTGTTGAAAAATATTATTTTTAATAATTACACTTTTATTAGAAATTCAGGAAGTACTTACAATATTATTTGAACAACTTTCCAACATGTAAGTTATGTGGCAAGGCTTAGATGCGCTAAAAACATGATGGATTAGAAGGAGACTTTACATCTTAGGAAAAGAAAGATGTTCAACTGCATTGTCAAAGGAACTATACTTATTTGAATTAACAGCTGCTGGCTTTTGCCTGGGGTTTTTTCCAGATGTCAACAGAAAGGATAAACATAATCCTCAATTATTCTCCCTGCATTTGCCAAGCACTAAGGCAAAGTCCAAGTGAATAGCATAGACAGTCTAAGGAAAAATAAACTCTACAATCCTCTTCCCATTCCTTCAAAGCAGAATTAATGCCACATTAATTAGAATGGTTTCTTTTTGTTTAGAGAATTTCTTTAAAGTTCTGGTACTAGGAAATGCCTGTTGTTATGCTTTAATTGAAAATGGATTGAAAAAATATTTTAAATGGTATTGTTATTGATCTTCTGAAAATAACGGCTGAGTACACTGCCCTAATAAACAAGCCCAACAAAGTCCATGGTCTTATTCACTGAGATTTCAGAATACAACAATAACAAATTTTCCCTCACACGGACTAACTGGATTCTCAGAAGGCTTAGAATGCCTTGGTCACTCTTTCCAAAGTGACCTGAGGAAGTGAGTTTCAACAGTAGGGCTGTTAGGGTTCTGACATTGTGGTACATGATAGCAGTAAAAGAGTGCAACATTGATCAAGCAACCAACTTTCACTGGTGTCAGTTTTAATGTGTAAAATGGAGAAGTGTAAGATCTTTTTCGGTAGGTATCTTAACCACCAGAGGGGATCAAATATCTAAAGATTCATTACTACCTGGTGACATGAGTAGGTTATGCAAGAAATACCTGGAACGGCTCCTTTAGGGAGTGAAACTCTTGATTGCCATTTTAGATCCCAGGCTGGAGTGCAGTGGCGCGATCTTGGCTCACTGAAAGCTCCCCCTCCTGGGTTCACACCATTCTCCTGCCTCAGCCTCCCCAGTAGCTGGGACTACAGGCGCCTGCCACCACGCCCAGCTAATTTTTCTTTTTTTTTCTTTTTTCTTTTTCTTTTTGAGATGGAGTCTCGTTCTGTCGCCCAGACTGGAGTGCAGTGGCGCGATCTCGGCTCACTGCAACCTCCACCTCCCGGGTTCACGCCATTCTCCTGCCTCAGCCTCCTGAGTAGCTGGCATTACAGGTGCCCGCCATCACTCCTGGCTAATTTTTTTTTTTCTATTTTTAGTAGAGACAGGGTTTCACTATGTTGGCCAGACTGGTCTCGAACTCCTGACCTCGTGATCTGCCCACCTCAGCCTCCCAAAGAGTTGGGATTACAGGAGTGAGCCACCGCGCCCGGCCGGGCTAATGTGTTTTTATATCAGCTGTTTTCATTTTCCTATTCGTCATGATGTTAAACATAACTAAGAGTCTGTGGAACATATCACCTGCCTTTGAAACAGTAATACATGTGTGGGGAAGAATTTTAAGCAGATCATATTATAAATGACTTACCTGCTATGTTATATTTTACCAGTACCTTATTGGGCTCCATTTGTTTGAACATAATAAAGAATATTCAACTCCAGGCAAAATACAGATGTGGAGTCCTTTCATTTACCATTAGAATAAGAACTTGCATGGACACTATTAATTACATAGATTATAAAGCATTTTTTCAACATGAAACATTATCTCTTTTAAGTCCAATGATATTAAATTACCATATTATGAAACAAATATATGATTTCAGAAAAAAGTTTTACAGCATATTTCCCTTTCTTCTTACCTTAGGAACATTTAATATTTTAAAATTATTACACATTTATTAAAAGAAAAAAACTAATGTTTTCTGTTTGATGAATTTTCCCTCCACTTTTTTTTTTTTTTTTTTTTTTTTTGAGATGGAGTCTCACTTTGTTGCCCAGGCTGGAGTACAGTGGCGCGATCTCTGCTCACTGCAACCTCTGCCTCCTGGGTTCAAGTTATCCCACTGCCTCAGCCGCCCGAGTAGCTGGAACTACAGGTGCACGCCACCACGCCTGGCTGGTTTTTTCTATTTTAGTAGAGATGGGGTTTCACCACGTTGGTCAGGATGGTCTTGATCTCCTGACTTCATGATTTACCCACCTCAGCCTCCCAAAGTGCTGGGATTACAGGTGTGAGCCACCATGTCCGGCCTTTCTTCCACTTTCAAAAGGTAAGAATAGTGCAAATTTGGATGAGGAAATGAAAGTAAGGTTTTCCAAAGTTCTTCCAAATTCTTCCAGTTAAATAGTGCAAGACTTGTGGAAGCTGCCTTTATATTTATATCCCAACTCATAGCACCTAGTAGATTCTCAATAAATATTTATTTTATGAATGAACATCTTGTAGTATTAAAATTAATGAAGAGGTACCAATGTTTCATTGAACATGGAATATCAAGGCACCATAACTATAATCTCAGAAATGTTATCCATCATAATACTGAAAGTATCTTTAATTATATTTTGTTGAGTAATTCCTACATTATGTTAAGTGATATACTATTCTAAAACATACAATTCTGGCCCGGCACAGTGGCTCATACCTGTACTCCCAGCACTTTGGGAGGGCAAGGCAGGTGGGCGGATCATGAGGTCAGGAGTTTGAGACCATACTGACCAACATGGTGAAACCGCGTCTCAACTAAAAATACAAAAATTAGCCGGGCATGGTGGCAGGCACCTGTAATCCCAGTTACTCAGGAGGTTGAGGCAGGAGAATTGCTTGAACCCGGGAGGCCGAGGTTGCAGTGAGCCAGGATCGTGCCACTGAGCTCCAGTCTGGGTGAGAGAGCGAGACTCCATCTCAAAAACAAAACCTAAAACCAAAACAAAACACACACAAAAAAACATACAATTCTATTGGCTGGACGTCATGGCTCACTTCTGTAATCCCAACACTTTGGAAGGCTGAGGCAGGTGGCTCACCTGATGTAGGGAGTTCAAGACCAGCCTAGCTAACATGATGAAACCCTGTCTCTACTAAAAATACAAACATTAGCCAGGTGTGGTGGTGCACACCTGTAATCCCAAATACTCAGGAGGCTGAGGTGGGAAAATCCCTTGAATCTGGGAGGTGGAGGTTGCAGTGATCTATGATTATACCACTGCACTCCAGCCTGGGTGACAGAGTGAGACTCTGTCTTAAAAAAATAAAATAGGCGGGTTGCAGTGGCTCATACCTGTAATCCCAGCACTTTAGGAGGCTGAGGAGGGTGGATCATGAGGTCAAGAGCTCAAGATCAGCCTGGCCAACATGGTGAAACCCTGTCTCTACTAAAAATACAAAAATTAGCCCAGTGTGTTGGTGCACACCTGTAGTCCCAGCTACCCAGAAGGCTGAGTCAGGGGAATCACTGGAACCCGGGAGGTGGAGGTTGCAGTGAACTGAAATTGTGCGACTGCACTCCAGCCTGGGCGACAGAGTGAGACTCTATCTGAAAGAAGAAAAAAAAAAAAAGTAAAATCTTATTAATTTTTCCGTATGTATACACATATATTCACCATTGAAATCATGATATGGAGTATTTCCTGCACCATGAAAGGTTGCCTAATGCCTCTTTCCTCCTGTCCCTACTCTCAGCAATATGATAATTCCTATTCTGTCTTCTGTTCCTGTTATGGGCTGAATCCTCACCTCCATGAAATTTATCTATTGAACTTGTGATCCCTAGAAACTCAGAATGTGGCTGTATTTGGTGATAGAATCCCTTAAGAAGTAATTAAGATAACATGAGGTCATGGGGTGGGCTCAAATATAATACTAGAAGAGGAGAAGATTGGGACACAGCTAACATAGATGGCATCAAGACCCTGTGAGGACATAGGAAGAAGCCAGCAGCCATCTACAAGCCAAGGAAAGAGTCCTCAGAAAGCCTGCTGGCCAGGAGCAATGGCTCAGGACTATAATCCCAGCACTTTGGGAGGCCAAGGTGGGCATGAGGTCAGGAGATTGAGATCATCCTGGCCAACATGGTGAAACCCCGTCTCTACTAAAAATGCAAAAATTATCCGAGCATAGTGGTGGGTGCCTGTAGTCCCAGCTACTCGGGAGGCTGAGGCAGGAGAGTGGCGTGAACCCGGGAGGCGGAGCTTGCAGTGAGCCGAGATCTCGCGCCACTGCACTGCAGCCTGGGTGACAGAGTGAGACTCAGAGAAAGAAGGAAAGAAGGGAAGAAGGGAAGGGAAGGGGAGGGGAGGGGAAGGGAGGGGGAAGGAAGGAAGAGAGAGAAAGAAGGAAGGAAGGAAGGAGAGAGAGAGAAAGAAAGAGAAGAAAGAAAGGGACACAGAGAGAGAGAGATTGAGAAAGAAAGAAAGCAAGCCTGATGACACCTTGATCTTGAATTTCTAACCTTCAGAAATGTGAGAAAATAAATTTCTGTTATTTAATCTTTCCAACCTGTAGTGTTTGCAGGCCTAGCAAACGATTACAATTATCATGGATGAATTTTGTCTGTTCTCTAATATTACATAAATGAAATTATACTCATTTCGTGTCTGGCTTCTTTCACTCAGCGTGTGTTAAGAATCGTTCATGATGTTATGCATATCAGTAAATTGGCTGTTTTCCCTGTAGATCTTGAAGAACCAAGATCTAGAGAGAAGTGGAAGGAATCAGTGTTCCATGGAGCAGAACTATATCAGGAAAGATAGGGAGATACAAGGATACACCGCACATTTTGGGAATTGTGGGTGTCTTGAAGGGCAGGAGCCAAGACACCTGTGGAAAATGTTGCGTTTGTGTAGGAAACTGAGGCAGGAGAGGGAGACAGGGGCCAGTATCTCAGAGTTGGAGGAAACTCAAAAGATTTGGACAGATTGGAACAAGCTAAGAGTCCTAAACCTCCTTGTTGGATTTTCTGGAAACCTCTGCACTGTCTCTTGGAGTCCCCATTACTGAGTGTAAACTGCCCATTTTTATAGTTGAGTAGTATTCCACTGCATGAATAAATCACAATATATCTGTCAATTGTCTTCTGATAGATGTTTGAATTTTTTTCTAATTTTGGGCAATTGTTTTTATTTTATTTTATTTTATTTTTTTGAGACGGAGTCTCACTGTGTCACCAGGCTGGAGTGCAGTGGCACAATCTTGGCTCACTGCAACCTGTGCCTCCCGGGTTCAAGTGATTCTCCTGCCTCACCCTCCCGAGTAGCTGGGAGTACAGGCGCCCACCACCTTGCCCAGCTAATTTTTATGTTTTTAGTAGAGATGCGATTTCACCATGTTGGCCAGGATGGTCTTGATCTCCTGACTTCATGATCCACTCACCTCTGCCTCCCAAAGTGCCTGGATTACAGGCGTGAACTACCATGCCCGGCCTGGGCAATTGTAAATGAAGCTGCAATTAAAAAGTGGACATACATTTTTATTTCTCTACTGTAAATATCTATAATACCTAGGGTAAGTATATATTTAAATATAAAATAAATTGATAAAGTTTCACAAAATTGTACCACCTTACACTCACCAGCCATGTGGAAGAGTTCCATTTGTTTCATAATCTTGTAAAAAGTTGGTTTTATCAGTCTTTTGAATTTTAGCCTTGCTGGTGAGTGTATGTCATATGGTAAGTATATCCTTGTAATATTAATTTGCATTTCCTTCCTGATAACTATTGATGTTGACCATTTATTCATATTGTCTCTGGCTATTTGATATTCTCTTTTTAAAAATGTCTCTTCCGGCCGGGCATGGTCTCACGTCTGTAATCCTAGCACTTTAGGACCCTGAGGTGGGTGGATCACGAAGTCAGGAGTTCAAGACCAGCCTGGCCAAGATGGTGAAAGCCCGTCTCTACTAAAAATACAAAAATTGGTTGGGTGTGGTAGCGGGTACCTGTCATCCCAGCTACTTGGGAGGCTAAGGCAGGAAATTGCTTGAATGCGGAGGCGGAGGTTGCAGTGAGTCGAGATCGTGCCACTGCACTCCAGCCTGGGTGACTGACTGAGACTGTGTCTCGGGAAAAAAAAAAAAGAAAAGTCTCTCCCAATCTTTTGCCCATTTAAAAATAATAAGATTTATTTTTTCATTTATATTCCTATACTTATTTGTAGGGATTCTTTATATTCTCTGGTATAAGTTCTTTGTCAGATATATGAATTGCTTATATCTTCTCAGAGCCTGCATATATCTTAATGGGATCGATTTTAAGTTGGAAAAAGTGGTGAAATATGTATTCCTGATGATATAAATTACTGTCAAAGATAGAGAGCAATAGGATTTCTCAAATATTACTAATGGCAGTGTAAATTTTTCCAACCACTTTTAAAAGATATTTGTTACTAAGAACTAAATTTCAGCATGTGCAAATCCTGTGAGCCATCATGTTAATCTTAGGTATACATCCAATAAAAATATGCTTTCATATGCAGCAAAGTACAAGAGTGTTCATAGAAATATTACTTACAATAGTGAAAAGCTTAAAATTAACACAATGTTATCAGTAGAAATAATAAATAAATATTGGTATACTTATCATCATTGGAACATTATACAACATTGAAAATAAATAAACCACAGCTTCACATGATATATGAATAAATCTAAACAACAGAATATTGAGTGAAATAAGTTAAATTCCAAGGAAAAAATAATAATGATTTCCTTCATAGGAGATTCAAAAACATAAACTAAACTATAGTGTTAGCAGTCAGGAGAGTGGCCATCTTTTGTATTCATTATAGTGCTGAAAAACAAATTGCTTCAAAACTTAATGCCTTAAAACAACAATAAACATTTATTGTCTTACAGTGTGTGTGAGTCAAGAACTCTGGAGAAGCTTAGTTGGGTGGTTACAGCTCAGAGTCTCTCACGAAGTTCAGTCAGAATGCCAGCTAGAGCTTTAGTTGTCTGAAGATTTGACTGGGGTGGGGGAATACATCTCAGGATGGCTCACTCACAGGGCTTTTGGCAGGAGGCCGTAGTGCCTTTCTGGCTGTGGCAGAGAGCCTCCAGTCTGCTACATGTGGGCACCTTCATAGGGGCGCGGCCTGAGTGTTCTCTTGCCATGAGAGTTGGCTTCCTCCAGAGTTAGTGATCTAAGAGCCCATGTTAGAAGGACGCATAATGCTTCTTGTAATCTAGTCCCTAGAGTCAAACACAGCTGCTTCTGCCATATCCCATTTGTTAGAAGCAAGTCATTAAGTCTAGTACACATATGGGGAGGGGATTAGGCTTCACCTTTTGAAGAAAGGATTATCAAATAATTTGGGCACATATTTAAAAACTGCAAAACCACTGGAAAGAAGGGAGGGGATAGTTATTGAAAAGAAACATGGAGTGAGAGACTTGGATACTTTATTTCTTACACTGGTGGTTTTCCCTTGTGATAATTTGCTGTGCTATATACTTTTGTGAATTTTTTCTGTATGTATAT
Organism: Theropithecus gelada; assembly: GCF_003255815.1. Lineage (NCBI taxonomy): Eukaryota > Metazoa > Chordata > Mammalia > Primates > Cercopithecidae > Theropithecus > Theropithecus gelada. The sequence goes on from NC_037673.1 coordinate 99,575,007, forward strand.
TACAATACATAGCAAAATTAGTTTAATGCTAATTTTGATCAACTTTTTAAATGCTACCTTTACAAAAGTAGCCATTCGAAGAGAAACTTTTAAAAAGATACACAGAATAAAAATACTATTAGGTATGAACAGGCTAATTAATTATGTAAATGTGCATTTCTCTATTGTAGCAAATGTTGTATACTAAGTTATTTCCTAGGTCTACCAGAACACCAAATACCTTGCATACATTTTTATAGCACACAATGGTCAAAGTACCAATAGTTCTTTAAGTTCATAAAAGCACTTAATTTTTCCCCTGCTCAATTCTAGTTAGTTATACAATCAAGTCAATTTTTTTTCCCTTAAAATTGTGGCTATGTTAGCTTCCTAATATACTCCTCTGCCCAAGATTCCTCAGAAAAAGGAAATATCCTTAAGAGAATGTGAGTTTTATGGTCCTGCAGGTACTGTTTGGCACTGAGAAGTTGTGGCATTGTCTCAATATTGGAGATGCAGAGTTGATTAGTTTGCACCTTGGAGTTACAAAAGAATTGCATTCTCTGTTGCATTTGATTATGTTAAACGCTGCTGTGAAAACAGGAGCAGGTAAGTAAAGGACTCTTGGATATAGAATATACATGAAAGGGAAAGATCAACCAATTCACCAACCACTCTTAAAGTCAGTTCCTCTAGTCCCACTGAAACAGGGCTAACACATATTTGAAAGAACTGAGGTTTAATTACTGTGTCTTTTAGTTTCATCTAGTACTTCTTGAAAGCTCTGAAATTTCTTCCATGATGATGAATTCTGTTTCTACTGATATGTGACATTATAAAAGTGACAGGGACGCTTGAAAATTATGGCAGAGTGTACTTTGGAGGGGTCCCATTTTCTATATGTAAAAGCCATTAGGTTCATTCTTTATATAATTCTGAACTAAAATGAAAATTAATATATGGTAATATGAGTTCATCTCATGAGAATACTTACCTTGAGAATACCACTTTTATCAAAGTGTTCATTAGCAAAGGTAATAAATCTAATATTCTCTCCCAAATAATCATAATTAAAAAACTATTCCTGAACCAGGATACAAATGTACATCACCTGAATTAACTAAAGAACATTTTTTAAAGAACCTTAGAGATCAGTTTTAAGTAGGTGTTAGGATATTATTAACTTTTTTTTTTTTTTTTTGCTTGCTACAAAAGAGAGCCATCTCGCTTTATCAGGCAAGGCTCATACACTTCATTTAGAATTTTTGACATTTGCAGATATAAATAGAGCATGTGAACAAGAGCAGGACATTTAGGTGACTCAGCAGAGTTCTGAAGGTAGGGGTTATGCACACTAATAATATGATTATCAAAATTGTTTCTGATGATATATAGTATTGAAAAATGGGTCTGATGATTTCTTAGCCTGCACTCTACCTAAGGGAAATGGAAATAGATGAAAAGATGTACAGCAGTTAAAAAGATCAGGATACCGAAAGAGCAGTTATCATTATTATAGTAAATTTAGTCCAGAACATTTGAAGATGAGTCTCCGCACTTGGTTGATAACCATTGCCCTGAAGAAAACCACAAATGATTTCCCTTGGAAGTAGGCTAAGAAAGATAATTCCAAAAGGACCTTCTTGATTATAGTTAATAAGCTTTTCAGTCCATAATGATGTCCCTGTGCATGGAATGAACAAATTCCTGAAGTGGACTTCTGAATTCAGTGGGTCTTGAAGATTTTCTTAGGCAAGAATAATTCTTTGTGTGTCTAAACAGTAGACGTCCACATATGTAGGTTAAAAATGGAATGTATGATACATGTATGTCCTATTTAGAGAATACAGATTCTTACTTTCATGTGTATTTGGCCATCTGCATTGATGTCTGTGAGATTAGGTATTATCCAATGGGAATGGTATAGTCATTCTTACTTCATTTGCATTTTACATTTCGTACCAGGTGTGTGGCACTTCATGCATAGCAATTATGATGCAGAAACAGCTCAATTTTTAAGTCTCTTTGAGTACATATATGTTTGTAGGTTTCTACTTTAGACATATAAAGGTTGATTATATTCATCTGAACAGCATTATTTAAGTTTGGATGGGATATTTTTAGTCAGGGAATGATATTAGTTTTTCATGATAATGAAAGACTTAGAGGTGGGCTTTGGAGCAGGACAGCTTGGCTTTGAATCCTGGTTGTGATACTTATTAGCTATTTGGCTTTGGTTCCTAGTGTCCTCATCTGTAAGATATGAATAATGATGATAGTAACACCTACCTCATAAGGTGTTTTTAAGATTAACTGAGGTAACAAATGAAAAGGACCTAGCGTGGTATGTGATAAACCATATCATAGGCACGAAACCATAAATAGGCAGCAGATATTGTTGTCATTCTTTCTAGATCACTAAGTTTCATGAAAGGGATGGTAATGGTGGTGGAATTGCCTTCTATTATGTTTCCAACCCAACCAGCTGCCTCACCATTATGTGCCATCAACTACAAGAGCAAAGAAATTATAGATGCCTTGGAACAAGCCACTTCCTCTGCCTGAGAAATAATTCAGAATGAATTTTGAGGTTTGGTCTTCACAGTTCATCAGTATTATATTATTTTCATAGATAGAATTAGATGACTGAAAGTGGAATAGCACATTAAACCTTCAAAATTTGATATTCCACAGCAGTTTGGAAGTAGTAATTCAAGATAGACAAACATGCCATGGTTGAAGAATCAAAATGAAGTTTAGAGTTATTCAGAAAACATGCACAATTCCAAAAGGCAATCTGGGTAATTCATAGCAAATAGTGGCAGCTTTATAAGACATCATTATCAATAAACATTTATAAGCATCCACTAGGGCCAAGACCATACCTGGCACTGGAAATTACAGAATGATTGCTGAACTCTCAATTTCACTTTGGCTCTGGAGACATAGCCATGCATTGTTGCATAAGGGAGCGGGATGGGAAATGATCACAGTAAGATTTTATTGTGAATGCTGAAAAGACATGCCACAGATGGTTTCAGGTGCTCGATGGTACAATCGTCAATATGATTACATTCAACTAAGTAATATTCATCAACACAATTTCAGTGTATGAATTATTCCAATGAATATTTTTAAAGTCTTGAAAGTAACTCTTTCTTTAATGCCTTTTCTTTTATTTATACTATTCAGTTTTGTGATAGCTTTAAAACCATGCATGTGTGCCCACATGCAGACAACACACAAGAGAAATCATGAGGACATTTCTCAGGAAAATATTTAAAGACACCAAAAATTTTAGGCCACAACAGTCAATTTAGTTACCAGATACAGTGAGTGCTGATGAGTAATTCAATTCTACCAAGTCAGACTCTGTCTTGCCACTGCATTTGATATAATTTATGTTAGCATGAAAATAACAGATTAAGAACAGATAGTTCAGTCTCACTCATATTCTGTATTTTTGGGTCATCAGTGACTAAGTGCTGTACCTTGTTAGGTAACTACATATATCAGCATTGCAAGGTGTGACAATGACATTAACATTACCTTTTATTTTCGGATGAAAGCTTTTAATTACTACAGTGGTTACATCTATCTTTAATAAAATGTCCCATTTGCTTATTGTAAAAGAGAAACCAAATAGAGTAATATCTTAGGCTAGTGCTTCTCAAAGTTTGTGCAGATCCTTCACTTGGGGATCCATTCTGCTAAAATGTAGATGCTAATTTATTAGATCTGAGGAGAAGCTTGAAAACTTACATTTCCAACAACCTCTCAGTTGATGACTTTGCTTGTAGTTCCTGCACTATATTTTGAGTACCAAAGTCTTAGACAACACATTGATATAAGTTTATTTTAAATGAAAATACCTTGTATCTAGGGAAAGACATGCCTTAATTGTTATTGGAATCTGGTTTCTGTGAGTGCCACAGCTATGAGGAAAGTCATTCTAATTACTTCCTGTGAACCTGTGAAAGCAAATTCAGCATTCAAGGATACTCATTGTTCTAGGTAAAAATTCCGTATTTCCTGACATACGTCAATAAGAGGTGGCATCTTTGTTGTAAATTTATAAGAGTAAGCATATTAAATGAGAAGCCTCATTCTGGAAACAAAAGCTGAAATGTTTTATTTCTATTCCTTTGCAAATTAGCACAAGAGGCTATATTTCCAATCTCAAATCTTCCCATCTGTTATCTTATCTTAGTGCCTACTTTTATGTATTTTGTTATAAGTTTGAAAGAATATCAGATGTAGTTTATCCTTTCCACAGTTCTTTTTTGTTTGTACCCTGGAACTTTCCTACCCATAGAACTAGTTTGACAGGCCGAGGCACATTGCCCCAGTGAAGGGAACACAGAAAATAATTTAAAGGGAATAAAGAGTGCAATTCTTGGGTTTTGAGCTCTCAGGTAGACTTTTATAAATCTATTGCAAAGTAAATAGTCTGAAAGTCAAAGCTCTTCTGAGTTGGAAGGGATGGAATATATTCAGAGAGAATAGCTTTGTTTTGTTTTGTTTGAATTCCAAACGATGGGCTCTGAATACCAAGAGCAAAACTTAGAGGATTCATAGCACAGAGTTCATACAATAAGCCACAGACTACGGAAGACTGTATGAATGACATGAAAGCAGTGTGCCCAGTCAAATGGAGCCGGGTTTGATCAGTGGTTGGAAGATCAGAGGGAATGAGACTAGAACTCGAAGGCTACCTGGAATCATGGTCTGGGCAGTGTGGGGTGGGGAGTGGGGCTTGAGAGTAAATAAAAACATGCATATGTTTAGGGGAATCTGTGAGTGGAAGGGGCTGGTCTTGACTCACAGAATGTGTAGGTTGGTGACACTATAAATCTCTTTGGGAAGACTCGTATCTAGAAGCAGAACAGCAAAAGCTGAGAGAAACGGCTCTGGCAGTAGGCCTGGTGGTACTCAGAGTCCTGTCCTCATAAGTGTGGGGAAGGGGATTGTACAAAAAAGAAGCCTGGGTCAGGATAAGGGGTTGATCCATACTTGATCTGGGTTATGGCAGGATGAAGGACATCAGCGGAAAATGTCAGCGTCTTATAAAGGAGACTAGACAAATTCCACAAAATGTGGAGAGTCAAAATCCTTGGGTCAGATACCTGGCAATAGAAAGAGCCTTTGAAAGCATAGATGATGTCCAATAAAACAGGGAAAGGGAAACCAGATGAGAGTGGGAGTTGTGGAAGAATCCTAAGGAACAACCTGAATTGACTGAGTTGATCTAAACAGAGATCAAGGTTAAAGAAGAAGTGACTCTGTTTACCTTGAATTGTAAAGATTGAATTATCTTGTTATCATTAGAAATTGAGGGATGGCGGCTAATGAGCTAAATTAAGTTTAACAATGTAATAATAAAGTTGCAATTTATTTATTTTATTATTACTTTTTTTTTGAGACTGAGTCTCCTGTCACTAGGCTGGAGTGCAGTGGCATGGATCTCGGCTCACAGCAACCTCTGCTTCCTCGATTCAAGTGTTTCTCCTGCCGCAGCCTCCCGAGTAGCTGGGTCTACAAGCATGCACCACCAGGCCCAGCTAATTACTGGTTTTTTTTTTTTTTTTATGTAATATTTTTTTTTTGAGATGGAGTCTCCCACTGTCGCCCAGGCTGGAGTGCAGTGGCGTGGTCTCGGCTCACTGCAAGCTCCACCTCTGTGTTCACACCATTCTCTTGCCTCAGCCTCCCCAGTAGCTGGGACTACAGGAGCCTGCCACCACGCCTGGGTAATTTTTTGTAGTTTTAGTAGAGACGGGGTTTCACTGTGTTAGCCAGGATGGTCTCGATCTCCTGACCTTGTGATCCACCCGCCTTGGCCTCCCAAAGTGCTGGGATTACAGGTGTGAGCCACTGCGTCCAGCCTAATTTTTGTGTTTTTAGTAGAGACAAGGTTCCACCATGTTGGCCAGGATGGTCTCGATCTCTTGACCTCGTGATCCACCCACCTCAGCCTCCCAAAGTGCTGAGATTAGAAATGTGAGCCACTGCGCCTGGCCTAAAGTTGCAATTCATTAACCTGAATTCTATGTCAATTTATAATCTCTATAGCAAAATCATGCTAGCCCTGCTTACTTCCATTTTAAATAATAAGAGAAAAATAGATTTATAGACAATTTTAGAGTAGGAATTAACCTCAGAGATAATTGATTCATACCACTCTCCTTCTTACAATCTTTAGATAGTTTTCCTTGTTCTCAGAATAAGTCCCCAGATCCTTAATGTGGCCTCAGAGACTCCCTGGATCTGACTCTTTGCCAGCTCTGCTGCCTGATCTTGCCCTGTGGCTCTCTTTGTTTTACCCACATGTTCTTCTTGATGTCTCAGACTTGACCGGCTCTGTCTCACCTCAGGGCCTTTTCAGATATAGTTCTCTCTGCCTGGAAGACTTTCTCTTCCAACCACAAACTAGGTCATGTTTCCTTGTTAAATGCGTGTGTATCACCCTGCACTGCTTCTTTATACTACCTATCACAATTGAAACTGAAATATGTGTGTGTGGATAATGTCAGCCTTCCCTCACAGGCCGTAGGTCTTCAGTGGTCCAGATACCAGGTCTGCTGTATTCACTTATTTAGCACATAGCTCCAGTGTAAACCACAAGCCTGACATGCTCATTAATACTCGGGAAGGGAAAGAGCAAGGGAATGGAAGATTGATAGGATCTAACACTCTCATTTTACACACGAAGGTGTGGGGTTTGATAAGATGAGTATTTCCAGAGATCCTTAACTGTAATCAAAAAGGTATTTTATTATAATTGGTGTGAGGCTGGGAAGAAATTTTCTCCAATGCTCAGAGATACTCAAAATAAATTCAGGAATATTGTCTAGTTTAAGAAATCATTACTCCATTCCCTACTTCTCTAGCCCTTTTTTGTATACATTATGTTTATTTTTCTTTGTGAAACCTGCTTTTAAAAGAATCATCTCATGCCAGTCAGAATGGCGATTAAAAAGTCAGTAAACAATGGGTGCAGGTGAAGCTGTGGAGAAATAGGAATGCTTTTGCACTGTTGGTGGGAATGTAAATGAATTCAACCATTGTGGAAGACAGTGAAGGGGTGGCCTGCCCCTCCACACCTGTGGGTGTTTCTCGTAAGGTGGAACGAGAGACTTGAGAAAAGAAATAAGACACAGAGACAAAGTATAGAGAAAGAAAAGCGGGGGCCCAGGGGACCGGCGCTCAGCTTACAGAGGACCCACGCCGGCACCGGTCTCTGAGTTCCCTTAGTATTTATTGATAATTATCTTTACCATCTTAAAGACAGGGGAGTGGCAGGACAATAGGATCATTTTTAGGGAGGAAATTAGCAGTAAGACATAAGAACAAAAACCTCTGTGATATGAATAAGTTCAAAGGAAAATCCTGTGCCTTGAGATAAACTTTTTAGCAACATTGTTTCATCCTATCACATGGGGATAAACCTTGGACAATACCTAGCTTTCCTAGGCAGAGGTCCCTGCGACCTTTGGCCGTGTATGTGTCTCTGGGTAGTTGAGATTAAGAGAATGGTGATAACTTTTAACCAGCAAGCTACCTTCAGGCATTTGTTTAACAAAGACACATCCTGCACAGCCCAAAATCCATTAAACCTTGAGTCACCGCAACACATGTCTCTTGCAAGGACAAGGTTGGGGGTAGGGTCACAGATTAACAGCATCTCAAATACAGAACAAAATGGAATCTCTTATGTCTACTTCTTTCTATATAGACACAGTAACAGGCTGATCTCTCTTCCTTTTCCCCACAAGACAGCATGGTGGTTCTCAAGGATCTAGAACCAGAAATACCATTAGACCTGGAAATCCCATTATTGGATATATACCCAAAGGAATATAACTCATTCTACCATAAAGACAAATGCACATATATGTTTGTTGCGGCACTATTCCCAATAACAAAGACTTGGAACCATCCCAAATCCCCATCAATGATAGATTGGATAAAGAAAATGTGGTACATATACACCATGGAATACTATGCAGCCATAAAAAAGAATGAGATCATGTCTTTTGTAGGGACATGGATGAAGCCGAAAGCCATCATCCTCCCCAAACTAACACAGGAACAGAAAACCAAACATTGCATGTTGTCACTCATAAGTGGGAGCTGAACAGTGAGAACACATGGACAGAGAGAGGGAAACATGACACACCAGGGCCTGTTGTGGGGTTGGGGGAGAGGAGAGGGAACTTAGAGGACAGGTCAATAGATACAGCAAACCACCATGGCACATGTATAACTATGTAACAAATCTGCATGTTCTGCATATGTATCCCATTTATTTTAGAAGAAATAAAGAAAAAAAATCATCAGTCACACTTTTATCACATCTCAGATAAAATGTTAAGGCTAGACCTTTTGCAATTTTTATTTATTAAAAGTAAATTGGTCTCTCTGGCAAGCTCATTAAGTTTTGTGGTTTTTGAAAGATAGATAGGCACCAGATGACCAATTAGCCTCCAAATGTTTTGTTAGTCAGAAACCCACATATTTTGAAAAGATGTTTGCCATACCTGCAAAATGAAGCGAGAAAGACCAAAAAGACAGCTACAAATATACTAAAGAAGAGAGTCTCAGCTTGTATTCTCTTATACAAGATTACAGAACTATACTAAATTGATGCTAATTTGGTAATCTTACCTTTGATATGCTTCCATTCTCAAAATTCTATGAACTGCAGCCTCGAGGGGGCGTTCACACTAGATTTGAATGAAATGTATTTTGCACACAGTGGGAGAAAATGTTTATTTTATTCCTAGTTTTCTGTTGTTTCTTGGTATGGAAGCTGTGGAAATGACTAAACCTTATCAATATTTATCATCTTTTCTCTAAAATGACAAACTTTAGAAAAATAATTCAATATCAAGGTAAATAACCATACCACTAGCTGCCTGAATGTGCTTTAAACACTGTTGGAAAAAGAGAATATTTCCCCTAAGAAAACTATATGAATGTCAGACAACTATTTTTTTCCATAAGGCCTTATAAATAATAACTAATATTGTGGTAGGACAATAGAGGATTTTCGCAATCTCCTCTGGGTGCCAGGTAGAACACTGGCTGTTAGCTCAGCTTTATGACAAAGTATTATTTTTCTGCTAAAACAGATGGATTTTGAATTGACATTTTGACATCACAGAATAATACATACTGTCCTTTCAAACACTCCTCTAGGATACATCAGGAAAGCAACTATTAAGTGAAATGTATGACAGCAGGACTTCATTCTACTTTCCTTATTTGAGTGTTTATTTGTTTGAATTGGCTGTAGATGGGTTCCTAAGGATTTGAACTGTTTCAGAAATGATTTGATTTAAGTCAAAAAATGAGCACAATCACACTTTGTCAACAGTCCCCAAATGACTTCTTCTTGGGAGGTGCCACCTTTATGGACAAATGCAATAAGTTGAGAAAAGTTTTCATGGGATTGTCTCATTTGTAAAATAGATTTAAGACTTGAAAATGACATAGGAATATTTACCAGCTACAGATATTAACAAAATAATTTCTACTTCCAGATAAGTAGATATGGAAGTGTAGAGACATGTATAGGATGGCTTGAAAATGGCATACAAATACATAGAGATGTTATCAGAATTATTTCTGTATCTATAAATGTAGGCTTAGAGACATGTTAGAGTAATGATTAAAGAAACATTTCCAGCCGGGCACAGTGGCTCATGCCTGTAATCCTAGCACTTTGGGAGGCCAAGGTGAGCACGAGGTCAGGACATTGAGACCATCCTGGCTAACACAGTGAAACCCCGTCTCTACTAAAAAAAATACAAAAAATTAGCCAGGTGTGGTGGCGGGCACCCGTAGTCCCAGCTACTCGGGAGGCTGAGGCAGGAGAATGGCATGAATCCGGGAGGCAGAGCTTGCAGTGAGCCAAGATCGCGCCACTGCACTCCAGCCTGGGTGACAGAGCAAGACTCCGTCTCAAAAAAAAGAAAAAAAATATTTTCTATGGGAAATTATCACAGTGAGGATTTTATTGTAAGTGTGTGTGCATGTGTAGAGTAATAAGACTACTGATCATTGCATTTATTATGTAGAGTTATTATATATGAAGGAATATTCAAATCTATTTTATTTTTCTAAATGAAAACTTCTTGTTATGCTTCACGTGCAGTCTTCTTCACAGATTTGAAGAATTTAGGTTTGTTTCTTGAATCATTTATTTGATAGGTTCATTTCTTTGGATTTATTTTCCACTTTTAAGTTCAAATATGAGATTGTTTCCATTGTAAAGAAGACCACCTTTAACATTTTAACAAACTACTTAAAGATATTCCTCCTGACCACACCATTCTTATACACACCTACCCTTGCCCATCTGAGCTGTTTTAGTAAACTGTCAATTGTATCTTTTTCTTCAATTCCTTTGAAATCATTTTTAATCATTTAGATGAAAGCTGTCAGTCCTCATTCATTTTACCTTTCAAAAGGACTCAAAAGGCACTGCATTCTCATTTGCATGCTAATCCTTTCTTTCAGTCTTGCATTATTTTTAGGAGTGCACTTTGCTTCTCCAACATGAAATTAAGGCTGATAAAACAGAGTTATTTCATTAAGACTGCAGTAAGTGACATTATAGGAATAAGTATTATTATTATACATATTAATTTTAATATTACAGACACTTAATTGAGAGTTTTCTCAAGAACTTAATTTATAAAGCTGGTTAAATATTATATTTAGTTTGTATTAGCTTAATCCTTTAAAAATCGTGTTTCTAAATCTTGTGTAAAACATTTTGGTAAAAGGATGTTTCAAGACCCTTCAGTCAGCAAAGTGAAGATAAGACCTTTGATTCTCTTCTTAGACTACTCTTTATTTGAATGATGCAGGTTTCTCTATAGTGATCAAAGCAAATCACATGAAAGTGAATAGGACAAAGGGAATACTCCAGAAAGTTTGGGTATTTTAAAAATTGCTTATTCATATAAATTAGAACTCAAATCCATATCAGTCTTATAACTTAGTCAAAAGAAAGATGTTAGCCAATTAGTTTGAATTCCTCAAATATGCCAGGTACATTACAAGCACTATGTCATTTTAATCATTCAGATGAGGACTCCATACATATAAGGACACTGATGACCACAGAGATTGAATAAGTTGCCTAGTATTTTACCTCCAAAAACGATAAAAGTGGGAGATAGATTTAGGTTTCTCTGAGTCCAAAGATGGTGATCCACTGAATTACTGGATTAGTTCCTTGCATGTTTCCTTGTCTTACCTGTAATGATTAAAATGATTCTTTTACACTTTTTGGTAGTGAACTCTGCAAAGTAGGTTTGCTGTGCCCTGGTTAAACTTGTCTGAGTCCAGTAAGACAGAATACCCCCAGACACAACAAGGTAGACAAACCAGATTTATTATTTACAGATGCGCAGCCAGAAACAACAGAAGCCCAGGATTCACCGCCAACCAGTCCACCAAGGCTCAGGAAGCTGCTTAGGGCAGATGGATCTCATCTGTGAGTGCCCCACTTGTATCACAAATGAGGGACTACTGAGTTGAAGGGTATCCCATTTTTAGGGGAGATTGAAATAGCCTCTGGGCTCTTCTGAACAGTCTCTTCCTATTTCAGGATGCTGCATTTCCAGCACATTCTATGTTTGTTTGTTTGGTTTTGAGACAAAGTCTCACTCTGTCGCCAGGCTGGAGTGCAGTAGCGTGATCTTGGCTCACTGCAAGCTCTGACTTCCTGGTTCAAGCGATCCTCCTGCCTCAGCCTCCTGAGTAGCTGGGATTACAGGCATGCGTCACCACGCTCAGCTAATTTTTGTATTTTCAGTAGAGACAGGGTTTCACCATGTTGGCCAGGATGGTCTCGATCTCCTGACCTTGTGATCCGCCCGCCTCTGCCTCCCAAAGTGCTGGGATTGCAGGTGTGAGCCACCGTGCCCAGCCTTTCTATGGTTATTGTTGAGAACTACAAGTGGGTCAATCAAGGCCACCTGGAGAACTGCCCTGCAACCCGAACTGTTGAAGACAGTATCAACAATAAAAAACTTTAAATTCTATGTCTAAGATTCAGGGATGCATACTGAATCTTGGATGTAGAATTTAAGGTTTTTCATTGTTGACACTTGTTGTCTTTCTCCGCTTTTTTTTTTTTTTTTTTTTTTTTTTTTTTTTTGAGACAGAGCCTGGCTCTGTCGTCCAGGCTGGAGTGCAGTGGCACCATCTCGGCTCACTGAAAGCTCCGCCTCCTGGGTTCACGCCATTCTCCTGCCTCAGCCTACCGAGTAGCTGGGACTATAGGTGCCCATCACCACACCCGGCTAATTTATTGTGTTTTTTAGTAGAGACGGGCTTTCACCTTTCCCTACATTTTTAAATGATTCAATAGGAGAAATAGTTTGGGTGAAAACTAAAATTTGAGAGAAGAGGCTCAATATTCATGCATTTCAAAATTCAAGCTTTCCCTTATCATATGCAACTGTCTCTCAATAAGCAATGGTATTTGGGGATAGCAATTAGAGAACCTTATGTTCTCAAGTTTCAAGCATATTTTATATGATTATTAATATTTTAAAAATTTTAGTAACTATTGAACTATTTAATTTACTTCTACCACTTGGTAAGGCATAAAAGTGAATAGCTATTTGGTGAGATTCCATATAGCTGTTCACTTTCATTGTTTATCTTAGACAGTTACGTTATGAGATTGGTCTAGAGTTCGTTTTGAATTTCACATGATGATTAACAATCATATAATCATTAATATTTGTATTGTTTCCACAGCTATGTGGAAAAGATGCTGAAAAAGGAACACATGTCAAGAGATAAGATAATAGATAGATATGTTAATCAGACCCTGACTCCAGTCATAGAATGAGAAAGGTCAATGCACGTGAAAGATAAATTATTCTTCTTTTGGTTGGGGGAAATGAGGTCTAAAAAATAATTATTTGATAGCAGAGCCAAGGCAAAAAACTGAATTTGTGCAGAAATAATCAATGAAAGGGTAGGAATTTGACCTCAGGTTATTGCAGTCCATATCCCACCCTTCACATCGCCCAAGGGTTCTGGATATTTTCCAGTAGGGCGTGGAAGGGTATTTAGAGTAGGGCAAGGTCATACAGGCCTTAAAAAGGGTTTTGGGTCTCTTAGGCACAAGATGGGTGGAGGTTGCTCCCTGCAGTTGACCTCAAATGGTGCCCTTCACATTTGGGGAGGAAGTTGTACCTCTCCCCATCCCCATTCTGAGTCAGGAGTTTGTGATGCTTCTGGAAAAGTATCTGCTGGGCCTGCTGGTCTAAGACAATTATGCAGGCCTGCTGAAGCTCTATGGAGACAGAGGCAAGTTCCTCCTCAGCAGTGAGCCTATCCCTGCCCCCAGGCATAGGCTCAGGCCCTCACAGGTCAGTACCGTTTCTAGTCAGGCATCAGGCTGAAAGTGTTTTCTCCTTATTCTTCATCATTCCCACAGCTGCTAAGACCAAGATCCTGGGATCCATGGGGCTGTTGAAGGGTCCTAGGTCCAAAGAGGGAAGGGAGCTTGCCTGAAGTCACAGAGTCAAGAGGCAAAGCTGAGAAGAGAACACTGGTGCAGCCATTTTATTTTCACAGCAAAGCTGGGAGAGTGGGTGATTCTTCCCCCACTAGGAAGCTGAGTCTCAGAGAGGTTAAGCAACTTGTCCATGGTCACACAGCTAGTAAGAAGGGCTAATAACAACAGGAACAATAATAATATTAATAAGCAAATATGTGTTTGGCATTACTGTGCACTAAGCATCATCTCATTGAGAACTCACAGTTCTAGGAAACTGAAGATCAGAGAAGTGAAGTAACAAGTGAAAGTCAAATAGCTAGTAAGTAGAGATCGAGGTAAAATGAGCTAACATTTATGGAACACTCAGTGCCAAGTACTTTGCTATATATTAATAATTCTCACATCCCTGTAGAGAGAAAAGGTACAATTGTCTCAATTTTACAAATGATGAAAGTAGGCTTAAAGCAGTTTATTTAAATAGTTATTTGATGAAGGTTGCCGCTATAGACTAAACTGTATTCCCCCAAAATTCATATGTGAAAGCCTCAATCTCCAATGTGATTGTATCTGGAGACAGGGTCTTTAGGAGATAATTACAATTAAATGAGATCATAAGGGTGGGGCCTTAATCCAACAGGATTGTGGCATTATCAAAAAAGTGTGACTGAGTGGGGTGGCTCTCATCTGTAATCCCAGCACTTTGGGAGGCTGAGGCGGGTGGATCACCTGAAGTCAGGAGTTCGAGACCATCCTGGCCAACATAATGAAACCAGGTGTCTACCAAAAATACAAAAATTAGCCACGTGGTGGCAGGCACCTGTCGTCTCAGCTCCTTTGGAGGCTGAGGCAGAATTGTTTGAACCTGGGAGGTGGAGGTTGTGGTGGGGCAAGATTACACCATTGCACTCCAGCCCGGGGGACAACAGCGAGACTCAGCCTCAGAAAATAAAAAAAATAAAAAAATTAAAAAAAAAGTGCTATGGTCTGAATGTCTCCAAAAATTCATTTGTTGAAACTTAATAGCCAATATCGTAGTATTAAGAAGTGTGGCCTTTTAAGAGGTGATGGGCCGGGCGTCATGGCTCACACCTGTAAGCCCAGCATTTTGGGAGGCTGAGGCAGGAGGATCACGAGGTCAGGAGATTGAGACCATCCTGGCTAACACAGTGAAACCCCATCTCTACTAAAAATACAAAAAATTAGCCAGGTGTGGTGGCAGGTGCCTGTAATCCCAGCTACTCAGGAGCTTGAGGCAGGAGAACGGTGTGAACCCAGGAGGCAGAGCTTGCAGTGAGCTGAGATTGCACCACTGCACTCCAGCCTGGGTGACAGAGCAAGACTCCATCTCAAATAAAATAAAATAAAAAAAAAGAGATAACGAAGTTATGACGGTGGAGCCTTCACGAATGGGGTTAATAACCTTTAAAAAGGACTTAAGGGAGTGAGTTTGCATCTTCTATCCCTTCTGCCATGTGAGTGCCCAGCGTTCCTGCCCTCTGGAGGATACAGCAACAAGGCACTATCTTGAAAGCAGTCAGTAGCCCCTCACCAGACACTGAACCTACCAGACCCTTGATCTTGGACTTCTCAGCCTCCAGAACTGTGAGAAGTAAATTTCTATTGTTTATAAATTACCTTGTCTTTGATATTTTGTTGTAGCAGTACAAATAGACTAAGAGAGAAAGAGAACTATCTCTCTGTCTCCAGGATATAACTGAGACAGCAGCTACTGCAAACCAGGGAGAGAGACCCTACCCAGAACTGGACCATGCTGACACCATGGTCTCAGACTCCCAGTTTCCAGAACAGTGAGGAAATTAATTTCTGTTTTTAAGCCACACAGTCTGTGGTATTTTATTATGATAGCCTTGACCGACTAATAAAGTTGCACAGCTAATAAATATGAATGGTAATAATAATAAACTAACACGTATTAAGCAGTTACTATGTCCCAAATGTTATGGTATGAATATTATATCATTTTCATAATTATGTCCATATTATGTCATGTCACATAATCAAGGAACTGCACAATGCCACATAGCCAGTGAGTGGCAGAGCCACCCAGCATTGGAACTCAGACCTCTTGAGAGGGTGATGCTTCTGTGGGAGAGGAAGTTGCTGAATGCTGAGGCCCTTCACACTGGACCAAGACAAGGATACTTCGAAGTCTTCCTGCTGGAGTGGGCATCTGCAGGGCATGGGCATCCACAGGGCGGCATTCTCACCTACAGCTTCAGTGGCATCAAGTCAGCATGCTTTCCCCCTACTGCAGGCTGACATGACCAAGACATGCAGGCTCTGGCCTCCAGCTACCATGGAGGAGAAGAAAACAGGGATGAGGAATCCCAAGGTGAGTGTGAAGCTGCTAAAAACAATGACCATATAGAGGGCATGAAAGGGGCCATTGCCCAGCAGCCCAGAGCTTTGAGCCTCATTTGCTCTTGCCAGTGGGACCTCATCTCCAGGGCCCCTGTGTACATCCCCACCTGGTGTCTCCACTCTGGAGGGGTCTCTGTTTGTTCTCTCTGGGAGAGAAGCTGTACTCTGACGTCTGGTCAGGTGCATGGGGCTCAGCAGGCCTGTCTGCTAGCCCTCAGATGGGGAAGAATGCTACTTTGTCCCACTAGTCTTGAGGGCTTAGCCCCAGGGCACCTGTGAAGTTATTTTTGGAGAAGGAAGGAAGGAATGAGGAGCTGATTCACTCCCTGGCCAACTGAGGAAGTAATTCCCAGACACCAGAGAACTCTGTTCTATTTTATAGATTGGGAAGCTGAGGTTAAAAAGAGAGGAAGGAGCTGGGCACAGTGGCTAGCCTGTAATCCCAGCACTTTGGGAGGCCGAGGTGGGCAGATCTCGAGGTCAAGAGATGGAGACCATCCTGGCTAACACGGTGAAACCACATCTCTACTAAAAATACAAAAATTAGCCTAGCATGGTGGTGGGCGCCTGCAGTCCCAGCTACTTGGGAGGCTGAGGCAGGAGAATGGCGTGAATCCAGGAGGCAGAGCTTGCAGTGAGCGGAGATCACACCGCTGCACTCCAGCCTGGGTGACAGAGCAAGACTCTGTCTCAGAAAAAGAAAAAAAAAAGAGAGAGAGAGAGGAAGGAACTTGAGGAAATCTGCTGACAGCCTTTACGTAGCCCTCAAACTGATCATACTAAATAGTATAGAGGACTTTTGTTTGTCTTTTAAGGCTCTAAGCAGCAAGGTCTCCCCTCCCCTGATAGCAGAATGCTCCAAGCTGGAGCTTTCATCGGGACATTAGTGTGGAGTAGGAGTTTTCTTCCACTGAAAGTTGACTCACAGGTGGGTCCCAGTTTTGTACCTGAGACTCCCGACAAGTTGTTTTGCTTTGGAGGCTGTATTAGTCTGTTCTCACACTGCTGTAAAAATACTACCTGAGATTGGGTAATTTATAAACAAAGGAGGTTTAATTGATTCACAGTTCTGCATGGCTGGAGAAGCCTCAGGAAACTTACAATCAGAGAAGGGGAAACAAGGCATGTCTTACATGGTGGCAGGGGAGAGAGCAGGAGCTGCCACACACTTTTAAACCACCAGATCTCGTGAGAACTCACTCACTGTCATGAGATCAACTGGGGCAAAACTGCCTCAATCATCCAGTCACCTTCCACCAGGTCCCCCCTTTAACAAGTGGGAATTATAATTCAGGATGAGATTTGGGTGGGGTCACAGAACCAAACCACATCAGGGGCTATAACATTTGGATCCAGACAGACTTAGGTAGGGCTCCTGTCTGGTGGGTGTCCTTACCTATTTGTGTCTCCCATTTCCTAGTCTATCTCAGGAGGTCAGCACTTGACAGGGTGATTATGAAGATGAATGAAGGTCAAAACCTTAATGTGAGGTCTAGCACATGATTGGCACTCAGTAAATGCTACTCATGTCCACATCTTAAACAAACCAACAGACAACTCTCACTCTCTAACTAGTTCTATGCACTTAAATGTTTTAAAATTATCCATGGCAAGGAGTTTATATATAGTGTGAGGAAGGCAAATAATTCAACTGAATCCCCATTGAGGGTATTACTTGCCCCATATTGGGACTTTTATCATCCTTGTTAGGCGCTTGTACTTGTACTATTCTTAGAAATAAATAATATGTTCCAATTCTGAACTTAATGATAAACAGACTATGAAAATGCCCTTTTTAAAGAAATTAGTTTTGGAAGTAAGAAAATGCATAGCCCAATTCTTTTTTTGTTTTTTGTTTTGAGACGGAGTCTCGCTCTGTCACCCAGGCTGGAGTGCGGTGGCCCAATCTTGGCTCACTGCAAGCTCTGCCTCCCAGGTTCACACCATTCTCCTGCCTCAGCCTCCCGAGTAGCTGGGACTATAGGTGCCCACCACCACGCCCGGCTAGGTTTTTGTATTTTTAGTAGAGACGGGGTTTCACCGTGTTAGCCAGGATGATCTTGATCTCCTGACCTCATGATCCGCCCGCCTCGGCCTCGCAAAGTGCTGGGATTACAGGTGTGAGTCACCGCACCCGGCCCCAATTCTTATATTCTTAGAGAGAGTAGGTTCTGAGAGACTGATACCACTAAAATCCATGGTGTTCATCTCTGTCCTTGCGATGATACATAATATATTCATATTTTGGATTGATAGAAAATAGCTATGTTAGCTTTGTTTTTATGTAAAGTGTGAAATCTCAAATTAAAACATTTTTATTTTCATCCTCTGACTTTTTATATCTTGTTTTCTATTCCAATATATTATTTGTTTTGCTAACTTTTAAATCACTGCTGAGAGCCCATAATTTAAACTGAATTTATTTAAATAACTGCAGAATGTTTTGTATGTACTAGGATTTTTTTTTGTACTTGGTAGTCTTTCAGTAACTATTTGCTAATTTGAATACTTTAATTAGAAAGAAGATGGGAAGCAGTGTCTTTATGCCATTTTGGTGAATCCATGAGTCCTATTGATAAAAGGATTTAAGCCAGAGGGCTATCGAAAAAAGGGTAAGATATTAAACTCCACAGGTAGGAGGAAAGAGTATGCTAGGGATAACGACCCTTATAGTATGAGATTTAGGGTCTTGACAGATAGAGAAAGTGGATTAAAGAGGACATGAAAGCAAATGTGCCTATTCAGCTTCTGATCAGAAAATGACAGATGGATTCACTAAGGAAATTGTAAAGGCACACCAGAAGAAGAAAACAATACTATTATTTAAGATAATGGAGACATTCTTCACAGATCGTTTCTGGAAAAATCAGCAGGCAAGTTTATCCCTTTATTGAGGAACTGAATACTTTCAATCAAAGTACAATGAGTTCACCTAATAAAGGCTTTCAGAGCAAAAGTAAAGAAAAATAGAAGACATTACAGGTGGCGAGCATTTTACCTTTGTTCATTGGGCAGTGCCATTGAGCAATTACATTAACTACCTTCATGCAATGTCTCTCAAAGCATGATGTGGGATCACTGGAGTTCCCAGAGACCCTTTCAGAGTTCTATGAGGTCAACATAACCTTCATAATAACACAAAGACGTTATTTGCATTTATCATGTCCTTTTCTCAAAACTACACAGAGACTTTTTTCCTAGAGGCTACATAAAGTATGATATCTCCACAGATTGAATTCAGAAGTAGATATATGTGACTGTAGCTATCTTCTGTTTACTAAACATACTAAAGATACTTCCAAAAGTATAAATAATACCACTTCTCTATTTGTTGTTCATTTTCAAAAGATTATTATTTTATATTTAAAAAGACATTTATGTTAACACATGGTAGGCTTATTATTATTATATGATGAGTTGATAAGTATATGTTTTTAATTCTCAGTTTTAAATTTTAAATATGGAAAATATTAATAGACAACATCAACAAAAGTTCTTAAGACCATTAATAAATTTTAATGGTAAAAAGAGACCCTGAAACCAAAAAGTTTGAGAACCTTTGTCTTAAGGAATATGAACACATTCTTCTAAAAATTGCTTATGCAGTATAGACTGCAGATGATCATCATGTCCATTTCTCTTCTTCTGGGAGCATGGAAGGAATATATTTCCTCACATTCTTATAATTAAGCAGCCCTGTGGGACTAGTTCTAGCAATATATTGTAGGTGGCAGTGTCATGCTTCACTGTCATCTCAGAACATCTGATGGCTGTTGTGAGATCTTTAAGCACTCTCTTTTCCCCCAGTTGTGACCTTGGAGGCATATTATTGACATAAAGGTGCCAAGGATGAAAGTAACCTAGAATGCTAAGCCAAGCCTGGGAAGAGAGCTGTTCTGGAGAACCACATACACTGTCAATAGACCCAGTGTGAGCAAGAGAAAAAAGGATGTTCATAGAGACAAATCCCTGAGATTTGAAGCCTGTGTATTATCTTTGCATAAACTATCCTGCCCTGGCTTTTACTTTTTTATTCATAGAAAAGTCAGCATGATCAGAAAATTTTAGGGGCTCTTTACACTGACAGTAAAGAGAAAGTCTTTACACTAATAGAATAAATAGTGATTCAAAGTAGATTTTCACAACTGCCACTGATTATTTTTGTTGTTTTAGAGTTAATTACAAAAAATCACATCAGGCTTTATAAAAATGTTCCTAATATAGATAATAGTTAGGTCCTTATGCTAAGGAATGTGTGACCGAAATGCTGTTCTTTTATTTTAGGTCTTTGGGAAACTTGATGCTCAAAAATAATAGTAACTTACATATATGGAGAGAAATGGTCTCATGCATTTATTGAATAATAGCTACTAAATGATCCCTTTGCAGCATGTACTTTGCTGGGGATAATACAGTAGCAAAGACAGTCTTCAATGTCACCAATTAACGCACAGACAGGAAATTGAGGAAAGGCAAAGGGCAAAATCTGCATGTCAGCTGCGGTGGCTGCGTTTTCAAAAGCTTTCCAGAAAGTCTCTCCAAGGACATGTGCATCTCATTGTCTAGCTATGAGGAAGGCTGTAAATCATAGGTTGTTTGTAGGCAGATTGCCACCCTGAAGAAAATTCATTCTTGTTAATAAGGTGGAGGAGTAGATAGATATTGAGTAAGCAGCTAGGCATGTCTTCCACAGTTACCTTTGGTAATTGTAGATCTTTCCATCAAAAAATCTAGAATCTCATGCAGTGCCAAAGCATAAAGTCCTCAGTCCCCACTGCTCCAGACTACCGTAGGGTTACCCACCACCCTGATCTGCATGGCTGCTTCAGGTCTAGGGGTATTCTCCTTTTCACATGGCCACGTTGGGGATTAGAAAATCTTTGGAAACTGCCTATGGACCCATGTGCAGAGATGCACGACAGTCATTCCCCACAGACTGCTGTAGGAGTCAAGTCCAGTTTCTCTTTCGTCTTGATCTCACAGACCTCTGTTCTCAACTCCTTCCTTGTCCCATAACTGATGGTTTATTTCTAATTGTAGGGAAATAAATTTGCCTTCATGTTTCAACCTAGTCATTTGCTTACATGTAAAAATCCTCTCCACCCTCTGGAAGCTGGGGGATCCATGGACAATTTTTCCTTTCTACCCTTATGCATCACTCCCTGAAGCAACATTTACAGGGCCAACAACCTGCTTGAATAAAAGAGATGGATAAAAAATATATTTAATTTTATAAAGTATTATCCTATCACATAAGCGATTGTGTTTTCAATACAATGTTGTAAGATTTCTGATATGGGTATGCAGGGCATGCTGTAGTAAGCCCCGGGATTCTGTTCCAGGGGGTCCCAGGGATGATTTTCTGCAAAAGGTGATGTCTAAACTGAAATACTGGTAGAATCTATCCAGTTGAAAATGATAAAAGAGAAGAGAGGGAGAGAATAAAAAGCATTCCATAGAAAGGAAATAGCATATGTAGGGACAAGGAAAGGATGATGAGGTAGGGGATTGTCAGTAGTTCAATACATGGCTTGAGAGTACAGTGAAGTAGAGAGTGATGGTGATGGAGAAGGGGCTAGAGAGGAATATAGCTCATTTGGATTTTATTCACGGAAAACTGAGCAGTCCTAAAGATTATGCTTTAGTAAGATCTCTTTGGCTGCCGTATGAAAAGCAGATTCAAGCTGTGCAAGATTGGAACTAGGGAAAACCGTTGGAGGTCTGTTGCAATTATTTTAGCAAGAGATTATGTGAGGTTGACCTAATGTCGTAGCAGTGGGAAGGAAATAACTGAAGGAATTAAAGAGTTATTATGAATATAGAACAATTGCAACATCAAAAATTAACCTTTGTCTTTGGATTGGCAGTTAAGTGTGTGTTGGTATAATCTCTGAGACAAAAAAAAATCAAAACAAAAACAAAAAACAGGAGGGGGACCAAATTCTGTGCAGAAGCTCTCCCATCTAAAGTTTCAACCAATTCCCATTTTCTTTTCTTTTTTTTTTTTTTTTTTTGAGAGGGAGTCTTGGTCTGTGCCCCAGGCTGGAGTGCAGTGGCGCGATCTCGGCTCACTGCAAGCTCCGCCTCCCAGGTTCACGCCATTCTCCTGCCTCAGTCTCCCGAGTAGCTGGGACTACAGGCACCCGCCACCTCACCCGGCGAATTTTCTTGTATTTTTAGTAGAGACGGGGTGTCACCGTGTTAGCCAGGATGGTCTCGATCTCCTGACCTCGTGATCCGCCCGCCTCGGCCTCCCAAAATGCTGGGATTACAGGCTTGAGCCACCACACCCGGCCCCAATTCCCATTTTCTACTCTATTTTTATTTTATTTTTGAGACTCTATTTTTCAATTTTATTTTATTTTATTTTATTTTTTTTTTTTTTGAGGTGGAGTTTCACTCTGTCTCCCTGGCTGGAGTGCAGTGATGCAATCTTGGCTCACTGCAGCCTCAACTTCCCAGGCTCAGGTGGTCCTCTCACCTCAGCCTCCCAAATAACTGGGACTACAGGTGCATGCCACCATACCTGCATAATTTTTGTATTTCTTGTAGAGATGGGGTTTCACCGTGTTGCCCCGACTGGTCTCTAATTCCTGGGCTCAAGCTATCTGCCCAACTTGGCCTCCCAAAATGCTGAGATTACAGGCATGAGCCACTGCATCCAGCTATTTGTTTTAAGAACTTAACCATATCTTCTATATCTTTTTCTAGTTTGTGCAATCTCACTAGAATATGAACTCCAGTGGCAAGATACTTGTGCAAGTTTTGTTTTCTGTTGCATCCCAACTCCTAGAAGAATGCCAAGCACAGAGTGAGCTACTGAATAAATATTTGATAAATGATAGAGTAACTGATAAATTCACTAAATAAGCTATAATCGGTCAATAGTAAAATGTAGCAGTTCAGGGCTTAGATTTGCTGAGTGTGAATTGCCTTCAGACATTACTTAAGAGGTGTCCAGTATATACTAGAAATGTGGATATGGAGTTCAATTGATATCTCTGGTGTAGAAATAGAACTTCATGGGGGGTCCTCAAAATATAGGTAATCTTTGAAACCATGAGAGTGAATATGAGATATGCATTTTGTTATTCAGCTCTTGGTTAAATAAAATATCCTACCTTTATTCTTTGTAGCTACTTTTGTTTCTGATATAAATTTCCCATTTTCACCAGTGAGTCAATGGAAAAATTATCTTTGTAGTCACTTTCCCCACACTTCACTCTCTGAATATCTTTCTCATCAGGAATGTTCCTTCTTCTTTAAGGAATGTATTTCCTTGTTTAATGTAGTTACTTCTTTATTTCATCTGATATATATCATCTTATATATCATGGTTTGATTATTTAGGTACTTCAAGGACTTTGGTGATTAATAATTAAGAACTTGCTAGAAGCAAAGCGTCTTTATCTTATACTCATTTCTCTATTACATCCATGCCCCTGAAAAAAATTATCCTCTCCAGGGGCTTTCCCAAACACCTCCCATTTTCTTTCTTTCTTTCTCACTATCCTTCTTTATATTTTGTAAATGACCCAAACCTAAATGATACTTTCTCAGGAGAAAGAGTTTGGAACTTCAGAAAATAAAAAACTTCTTTCCTTTTTTTTTTGGGGGGGGGAGGTAGAGCTGGCCACTAATTTGCCACTGATTGTGATAACAGAGAATTCAATAAATCTACTCACCAGTCAGAAGCAGAACCAAATTTTGTAAATGAATCGTGTAAGGTAGAGTTTGGTGGCAGCTTCCTGGAGTAGTTGTTTCGGGCATGGCTTTTTTTTTTCTTTAGAGTAAGTTTGAGAAGAGTCCTTACATGTGGAACAACTGAGCATGATGCTTAGAAATGTGACTGGAAACAAGGCATGTGTCTGAAGAAGTGGTGGGGGCTGGGAATCACAAGTGCATTACTTTTATTCCAGGCAGCAGGGTGTGCCACAGTAGTTTTAGGAGATTCTGAAAAGAGTCATGAAGTGGGAGATAGCAAATTGAGTACATTCAGTGATGGGAAGAAATAATTCCAGATTTTATGTGACAACTAAAGCAATAGTTTTCTTATAGTCCTTAGTTAATCTTATTTCTATGTAAGAGCTTAAAAGAGCTGGCGGTTTGGGAATGTGAAAAACGGAACTACGTGTTGTATTCGTCCACTTTCATACTACTGTGAAGAAGTACCTGAGACTGGGTAATTTATAAAGAAAAAGAGGTTTAATGGACTCAGTTCCACACGGCTAGGGAGTCCTCACAATCATGGCAGAAGGCGAAGAAGGAACAAAGACTCCTCTTACAGTCTTACATGGTGGCAGGCAAGAGGGTGTGTGCTGGAAAACTGCCTTTTATAAAACCGTCAGATCTCATGAGACTTATTAACTATCATGAGAACAGCATGGGAAAACCCCGCCTTTATGAGTCAATTACCTCCCATTGGGTCTCTCCCATGACACATGGGGATTGTGGGAGCTACAATTCCAGGTGAGATTTGGGTGGGGACACAGCCAAACCTTATTACCTGTCTTGTATTGTGTTTCTCAAAAAACTATGTGAAGTTATACCAGATTCCTTAAAAGTGACCCAGCCCCTTGTGGTAGGCTTCTGTTCATCCAGTGTGAAGGGTGGCTATAAGGTTATTATAAAATCGTTGATGGTCAATCTATAAATGACTCCGAAAATATGAAGGAAACTATTGAAAACTCGGCTTTTCCATATAAATTGTAACATTTGTGAAGTGAGGAACTACATGTTATTTTAAAATATAGTATTTGTCATATATCCCCATGTGTTGTCTGTATAAATGAAATTTAAGAAATATTGGTCATTCATTATTTACAAAAATAATTTGAAATCATGTTTTAATGTATCTTTTAAAAGAAACTCAGAGTTTGCTGTATGCAGGGTGTTCACTTTTAGCCTTTCATTACCTAACTTGGAAGTCTTTTAAGTAAAAAAATTGAGGTACAAAGTAATTCACCCAGAAAAGGACTGGTAGAGTTTGAAATGGAGCCAAGGACTTCATATTCTCAGTCAGTCTTTGTGGTAGATAATAGAAATGACTCTTAAAATGTTTCTTCCTTGTGGATAGAGTAAGTTCTTTAAGGAATCAGTTACTGTGCTGTGTTCCTCAATTGTAAAATGACTTTTTTTTTTTTTCTCCTTATCACTATACAAACTGTTAGAGATGAACAGATATTCATTAAGAAATATGCTTGAAGGTAGAATATAGACCCACCCATTTGTAATACAGTTCCCAGATAGTTGTTTGAAGCTCTGAGCAGGGGTCTCTGTGTCCCACATCTTACCCTCTTCCTTCATGCACAAGTATAAGACATTCTGACTTACCTAATAAGTTTTTAAAGTAACAATTTCATCTTCTTATGCCTTTTGGGGTAATGATGAAATAATTATCATCTGTAGAAACAACCCTAGCTCTTCATTGAAAATTCAGTAACAATTGCAGATAGAGTTGAATGCGCATCACCTATTTCCTCTAGTTTAAAAGTCCCCCTAAATTGCAAAGGCAGATTTTCCTCTGACCCCCCTTCTAAAAGAATTGTTTTGATCCCTAGCACCATAAGCTTTGTGGATAACACGATTTCAGATTCAAGCCCATTTCCTACCTCAGGCTTAACGCTGAAAGTCACAATTTTAATAGAATAATTCATTTTTGAGAGGTAAGCAGCCAAGCAATCATGTCAGCTACTGCTATTTATTAATAATAAATGTAAAACACCAAGATAAAATATACATTCTTAAGTTAATCAGACAATGTGGCTTCAGGAATTACAACACAAAATCTTTCAGCTGTTCCTTGGAAACATTGGAGCATCAAGTTCAATATTGATTAAAAAAATCTGTAAGCACAGGCATGGAATATACAATGAATCTCTTTGTATAGTCTACACAGTGCATGCTTTTAAAGTCAATATGTGTACATGTATAGCACAAGGAACCTGTATTTAGGAAAGCGTGCCTTGAGGTTAAGACTTTGCTCATGTGAGCTAAATTACCTTCAAGTACCTGGCTCACAGTACTGCCATGTGATTTAAAGTTGCTCCTCCTGATCCATTCAATTCTATGTGGCAGAAACTTCCAAGGAAGGTCAGTGGTATATCTAAGAGATTATGACAGCTGAATTATGGTTTCAAACAGGTTTGGCTTTTACACTACCTTAGAAAATGAAATAGCTTTTGATTTATAGTCATTTTACATTAATATGCATTTCTCTCTTGTATTTCACTTGAAATTAGGCAGGCCAGGTTTATACATTCCACATTACTTCTTGAGGTGCCTACTGAATTACATATTTTAAACAAATCATTCTGACTAAGTTGACATCAGGTGCAAACAATGAGAGAGAATAAGTAGGAGGCTCTGAATTTTCCTAGCTATTAATAGCAACATTAAAGGCATCAAGACCTCCGTATGACATGCTAGTCAAGGTGTATTTCTCTGTAAATGATCTTGTACCCAGCAAAAATAGAAAAAGACACTGGATCAGAGGTCCTCTGATATCTGTCATGAGCTTTTTTTCCTTAAGTTATGGATAATTTGGGAAATACATTTTCAGGTTTCTGAGTATTTGATAATAGGAAACTATCTCACATTTTATAAACATATAAATGATAGAAGATAATGCTTTTTTACCTTATAAAATATACAATTTTCATTTCTGGATGGTCTTATAATTTTCTTTGATGCCATAACTATTGTTGACTTACTGAATAGAAACTTCACGGCCGGGCGCGGTGGCTCAAGCCTGTAATCCTAGCACTTTGGGAGGCCGAGACAGGCGGATCACGAGGTCAGGAGATCCAGACCATCCTGGCTAACACGGTGAAACCCCGTCTCTACTAAAAAATACAAAAAACTAGCCGGGCGAGGTGGCGGGCGCCTGTAGTCCCAGCTACTCGGGAGGCTGAGGCAGGAGAATGGCGTAAACCCGGGAGGCGGAGCTTTCAGTGAGCTGAGATCCGGCCACTGCACCCCAGCCTGGGCAACAGAGCAAGACTCCGTCTCAAAAAAAAAAAGAAAGAAACTTCACATCCCTCTGAATCCTCTTTCACTCTACTTTGGATTATTTTCAAGGGCATTGTAACTCAGCCTTTAGAGGGCAAGCAGGAGAATTGATTGAGGGGCCCAAGTTTTACTTCTGTGGTTGACTGCAACTTTTTGAACTTGAAGATATGCTACTCTGGATTCTCTTAAGTGCTTTTGAGAAGTAATATATTTTATAACACAGGAAGACCAACCTACATCTGCATTACTTTACCCTATGGAAGAGTGGATCTAATAACATTAATTCATTGATTTTGTTTTCAACAAATGTGTTCCTATTATCTACTAGGTGTTGTTCTAGGAAATGGGGATGCAGAGATAATTACAGCAATGCCCATGTTTTTACAGTGCTCTCCCGTTTTACTACTGAATTAATATGTTATTAGTGTTACATATTGAGATTGTCTCTGAACACTTCAGTTTCTATTACCGTCTGAAATCTGATGATTTCTTTTTCACAAAATTAAGGGACTATTAGGAGAGAAGGAATGGCTTCTGTATGAATACTGAGAGAGAAAAGGAAGGGAGAAGGATCATAGATAGCAATGATGCTGAGGCACTTACTCTTACCTCACTCATCCCCAGTGGCTGTCTTTGGGACGAGGATATTTTTCTTATATTTTAGTTCAGATAGTGACTCATTAAACTGAATACTTCCTGCATGTCTGTTGTATTTATCTGAATTATATGAAATAAAGAGTTTCTTTGTATTATCCAGAACACTCAATTTGAGGAAACTATGTTAAAGAAGAATTAATGTAGTTTTACAGAGGAAGGAGACGTAAGACTCCATAAAAAAAGAGATGACAAAATAAAAAGGTCCAGTTTTTAAAATCTCATAGAAATATTTTCATAACCACTGGAAAATATTTAAATGCAACTTAGTTCTTTATTAATAGAAAGTTTACAGTTACTTTGGAGCATCATAATCTTTTGCTGTTAGAGGAACGACTTAACTAGGAGCTCTAATCCCTACAGCAGGAAGTATTTACACTTTATTATTATAGATTTATGCCTGACTACATAAAGCAACTTGTGCTTCTAGAACTGATGATTTTCCACAATGCTCTTGTCTCTTCAGCCAAGTCTTACTTAAAGGTTAGGTCAATGCAAGTCTTCATGCATTGTTAATGGAAGCCTGTCTACTGCTTCCAACTCGATCGGTACTTCCTCATATATTCCTGTCTTTATCATCATATTGATTGATATTTACTACATATTATATGCTTTCTTAAGCATTGCTCTGTACCTGCCATGTACTATATTAGCGCTAAAGACAAGTTTTAAGTAAACAAGTAAGTGAAACTCCTTGATATTGAGAAATTCATAGTTTAGTGCAGTTATTCTTTACTGTAGACAAGCATTGGCCTCAACCTGGGGATTGTAAAAAATACAGATTCTTATTCCTCACCAAGTCTGAGTGAAGAATTCAGTGTCTCAAAATTTTTCTCTATGTGCTTCTGTTCCACATATGCAGCTGAGTACCCCTGGTAGTGTAACGGGCCTTGATAACAAGTAATTCTAAAGGAATGAAACAAATATTATTGTAGGGTGCAATATGTAGTTCGATTATGAAGAGGAGAGTGCCTGATTCTGTGTGGGTGAATTGTCAGGCTGAGGAAATGATAGTTAGCTTAAACAATAACTGGAATTAGATAGGCAAAGCAGGTAGGGAGGTTCGATGTGTGCAAAAATACACAGGCATGGAATGAATAAGATTTTATCAGTTTTCAAGTATATAGAAAAGTTTCAAGAATCACATAATGAATACATATATGAATTCACCTGTATTTAACAGTTGTTAACATCCTAAAATAACATTTCGAAAAACCAAAACCAAACCAAACAATAATGACAACATCAACAATCTTTTAGCTTTTTCTTAATGAAAATATTTGGAAACTCAGGATTTTGATATTCAAGTTGTATATTTTCTTCTGACATGTAAGTACTATACACCTGTTAAAAAGGTAACATTCCTCTACCTAAAATAATCCCACTGCATTTAGGAAAAAGAATAGACCCTTTGATGTGTACAATTCTGTCTATTGCTAAAAGTTTATGATTCTGTGTGTGTGTGTGTGCATGAGTGTGCGTCTGTCTTGTTAAACAGATAGAACAATCATATGATTTACTCTATAAAAAAATGCACATTTTTAAGATAATTCTTTATGAAAACCTCTCTTTCCCCCTGACATCTCAATCTGTAAAACTTCGTCAGGAATTTTTTAAGGAAATTATTAGATATGTTGTGGTCCTGATCTGCACCTTTGCTCTCAGTAAAGATCTATGGTAATACTGAGGAAGGAAGAAAGAAAGAGTCAAAAAAAGGCATTTGAGACCCAATACAGCAGTACATTTTCCATGAGCAGCTTGAAAATTGGCAGCTCTGGCTAAAAAAAGGGCAAGAGTCAATGTTCAAGATGACATTGTTTTCACCCTGAAGATGGATGCAAAAGTAGATAGCGTATCAACTTCCATATATTTTTTTTGGAAGCAGTTATCACACACATTAAGAAGCATGCTGGAAACTGGCCAAACCCAATGCTGTGTTCTGTATTGACTTGTCTTTGATTTTAATTATACAGTATGCACTTTTAGAGCATTGATAATCTCATGAAAAAGTTTGGACTAAAGGGTTTTTCAGTTACTTTTTGAAGATATATGTCTCAAAATTTTATGTAACATCCTTTAGAAATTGTACTAAAATATCACATCTGTCCATAAATGTGGATATTTAATTTTTTTGTAATTATTCAAACTTGTTTATTGATTTCATTATACAGTCGAATATTATATTTTTGAACAAAATACAATGCACATAAGAAAAAATATATATTGTATAAGATTTATTTATATTAAGATAATTATTCTTTTGGGAAATAGAAAATTTTCAGAACCACTGAAGTGGAATTTAGAGTTTTGATCAGTGTAAGCATTATTTTATTAGTCATCACATTAAATTGAAGCTATTTGAATCTACTTCTGATGGTTTATATTTGTTCAAGACAGATAATGCTTTATGAATGTAGATATGTGAAAAGCCTTGCAACGTTGCATGTTATTCGGGTTTAATGTTTATGGTTGTCAGATTGAAACTACTGAATGCAAATGTCTCTCATGTGTTCATACCATCAGGAATGATTTTCAGGACACAAATGCTAGTTGAAAGCATGTGCTCAGTCATTTCTGTAGTGGATTCTTTTTCATTCTTGAGGCATGGCTGACAACCTCAACATCAAACTGATGGTGAGTCACCAGACCTTTATAAAATATAGAGCTTGATCTAGAAAGCAAAAACAAATAGTTGGTCACCATAGGTACTTAGACTACTGCTGGTAAGCAAACCCTATTCATAAACACTATCACTTTAGGGAGAAACTTGTCCCAGATTTTCAATATACATTCTATTGTCTAGATTTTTGAACATTTTAATAATGAATATAGCTTCTTATCTGTTAACAGGAATATTTCATGTTAGGAAACCAAGACACTTAGAATTACTTGTCTTGGTTTCCTCACAATTAACAGTAAACATTTTGGCCTGAAGTAGACAATTTCTATATTTTAACTGGCCAGCATCAATTTCCATTTCTTATCAGTACCTTGATTTTCTTTTGAAAAAGGATCTCTCTCCCGTTCCGTGTGGTCTGGATAGTGAAGTAAATCACATCATTCTTCTTTTCGACTTAGGGAAGCTGAAGGAATCCCCACATCTCTATACACAGGTACTGTTGTGGGGTGCATGTAAAACCTAGGCTCAGCCAAATGGTTTCCTCTTTTAGGATCATAAAGCTTGAGAGGAATGAAACAGAATGGAAGCAATAGTGGAAGCTCATTTATTCCAGCAGTTTTCTCTTTCAGAAAAGCAGTTCTAGTCTTGGTTCTTGCTCTGATTCTAATCCTGGTTCTCCTTAACCCCGTCCATTTGATAACTCTCTCATAGCCTTCAAATAAATTTATTTTTACTTAAGTTAGCTAGAATGGGTTTCTTTTGTTTGCAAACAAAAAACTCTTAACGCAGGATACCCTGAAGTTCAGTAACATTGTTAAAGTAACACAAGCAACTTGAGCAAGGAAATTAATAATGGCTTTTAGGCTTCTAGTCCAGACCTTTGTTGGTGTCTGGAGACTATCAATTAGCTGCCACCTTTTTTGAATCGTTTTTAAACTTTGAAAGTCCTTTTGCTCTTGACCTTCAGAAATGAACAATTCTCATAAAATATTAAAAGATATGGACCTGATTTATTTTAGTGGAATGAAAATGAAAGGAAAGGGTTTTTTTCTTTTTTTTTTAGCTTGACAATATCGATGTCTACTTTCCTCTAATTTTAATGCAGAAGCTGTCAGTATACATTAGAGACAACTCAGTAAATCTTTACAGAGAAGAGACATTGAAAAATATTCTGATTATCCATGTCTCTTTTGAGACCAGGACTACACCACACATGATATACAATATGTCTCAACCAAAATGGAAAACGTAGCTAATTATCATTTTAATCAAACACATCAGAGATTTAAGAAAAAAAAAAGATACACAAATATAGTCTGTTTCTAACTGTTCAGGGAGAAAAAGTTCCATTTGTGAATAATACATTTCATGTACCTTCTTCCTATCTTTGTCTGTCTTCTCTCTCTCTCTCTCTCTGTGTATGTATGTACATCACCTATTTCAATCTTTATGTTACTTATTTGCAACAAAAAAAGAATGCATGAGAAAAATTTACAGGGCAAAAGTATTCTTATAAACCATAGATGAAAAGCACTTGCTTCTATTGAAATCATGGCCATTTCACTCAATTTCCTTGATATGCATATGTACATAAATAAGCTAAAGTGCTTCTTTAATGCAGACACACCTTGGAGATACTGTGAATTTTGATCCAAAACACAGCAATAAAGTGAGTGTCACAATAAAGCAAGTCATATTAATTTTTTTTGGTTTCCCGGTACATGAAAGAGTTATGGTTATACTATACTGTAGTTTGTTGCGTGCAATAACATTTTGTCTAAACAGTGTACAAACCTTAATTTAAAATATTATTAAAATTACTAACAATCACGTGAGCCTTCAGTGACTCCTAATCTTTCTGTAAGTGTGGGGTCTCACCTCAGTGTTCATGGCTTGTGACTGTTCAGTGTTGGTTGCTGAAGTTTGGAGTGCCTGTGCCAACTTCTTAAAATAACACAACAATAAAATTGGCTGCACTGATGAACTCTGCCTTTCATGAAGGATTTCTCTAGAACATGAGTTTCTTCTTTCAAAGTTGGAGTCAATTCTCTGAAAACCTGTCATTGCTTTATCAACTAAGTTTGTGTAATATTCCAAATCCCTAGTTGTCACTTGGACAATGTTCACAGCATCTCTCCATTAAGAGATTCCATCTCAAGAAACCAGTTTGTTTGCTCATCCATAAGAAGCAACTTCTTATCCATTCAGTTTTTATCATGAGATTTCAGCAATTCAGCTACATCTTCAGGCTCCACTTCTAATTCTAGTTCTCTTGCTATTTCCGCCTCATCTGCAGTTACTTTCTCTAATGAAGTCTTGAACCCATCAAATTCATCCACAAGGTTTGGAATCTACTTGCAAACTCCTGTTAATGTTGATATTTTCACTTCCTACTATGAATCACACATATTCTTAATGACATTTAGAATTGTAAATCCTTTCCAGAAGGTTTTCAATTTACTTTGTTCAGATCCAACAGAAGAATCACTGTCTGTGGTACTTATAGCCTTATAATATGTATTTCTGAAATAATAAGAGTTGAAAGTCAAAATTACTTATTGATCCATGGGTTGCAGAATGGATGTTTTTCTAGCAGGAACGAAAACATGAATCTCCTTTTACATCTCATCAGAGCTCTTGGGTGACCAGGTGCATTGTCAATGAACAGTAATATTTTGAAAGGAATCTATCTTTCTGCATACTAGATCTCCACAGTGGGCTTAAAATGTCAGTAAGCCATGCTATAAACAGATGTGCTGGCATCTAGACTTTTTCTTCCATTTACAGGGCATAGGCCTAGTAGATTTGGAATCATTCCCAAGAGCCCTACGATTTTCACAATAGTGTGTGAGCAATATCTTCAACTTAAAGTCACCAGCTGCATTAGCCCATAACAAGAAACTCAGCTTGTCCTCAGCTGGAAGCTCTGAAGCTAGGCATTGACTTCTCTCTGGCTATGAAAGTTCTAGATGGCACCTTTTTTCAACATAAAGAAAATAAAGCTGTTTCATCTCCATTGAAAATCTGTTGTTTAGTGTAGCCACTTTCATCAATGATCTTAGCTAGACCTTCCGAATAACTTGCTGCAGCTTCTACATCAGCACCTGCTGCTTCACCTTGTGCTTTTATGTTACGTTGATATCTTCTTCCCTTAACCTTATAAACTAACCTCTACTACTTTCAAGCTTTTCCCCTGCAGTTTCCTCACCTCTCTCAGCCTTCATGGAATTAAAGAGAGTTAGGGCCTTGCTTTGGATTAGGCTTTAGCCTAAGGAAATGTTGTAGCTAGTTTGATTTTCTACACAGACCACTCACACTTTCTTCATATCAGTGATGAGCCTCTTTCACTGGAATAGCACTTTTTATATCCTTAAATAACTCTTCTTTTGCATTCATAACTTGGCTAGCTGGTGCAAAAAGTCTAGCTTTTGGCTTATTTCAGCTTTTGATATGCCTTCTTCAGGAAGAGTAATCATTTCTAGCTTTTGATTTAAAGTGAGAGATATGTGACTCTTCCTTTCACTTAAACACTTACAGGCCATTGTAGGGTTATTAATGTGCCTAATTTCAATATTTTTGTATCCCTAGGAATAGAGAGGCCCATGGAAAGGGAGAAAGACTGGGGATGGCGAATTAGTGAAGCAGTCAGAACACACAAAATATCAATCAATTAAGTTTGCTGTTTTGTATGGGCCAAGTTCATGACACCCCAAACCAATTGCAATAGAAACATGAAAAATTACTGAAAACATATCACCATAACAGATAAAATAATAATGAGACAATTGTAAAATTATGATAATTGACAAAAGGAGATGGAAAGAAATTAAGAGATTACATGATATTGAAAAAATGTTGCTAACAAACTTCTTTTTTGATAGAGTTGCTACAAACCTTCAATTTGTTGTTTTTTTTTTTTTTTTTCCTTAAAAAAAAGGCCAGGCACGGTGGCTCACACCCGTAATTCCAGCACTTTGGGAGGCTGAAGAGGGCAGATCATGAGGTCAGGAGATTGAGACCATCCTGGCTAACATGGTGAAACCCCGTCTCTACTAAAATACAAAAAATTAGCCAGGCATGGTGGTGGGTGCCTGTAGTCTCAGCTACTCGGGAGATTGAGGCAGGAGAATGGTGTGAACCTGAGAGGCAGAGCTTGCAGTAAGCCGAGATTGTGCCACTGCACTTCAGACTGGGCGACAGAGTCAGACTCAGACTAGGCAACAGAGTGAGACTCTGTCTCAAAAAAGAAAAAAAAAAAAAAGCAAAAATAAAAACAATAGCTGTGAGGCACAATAAAGCAAAGTGCAATAAAATGAGGTATGCCTGTGTTACTCTTTCTTTTTTTTTTTTTTTTTTTTGAGGTGGAGTCTCACTCGTCACCAGGCTGGAGTGCAGTGGCATGATCTTGGCTCACTGCAACCTCCGCCTTCCTGGGTTCAAACAATTCTACTGCCTCAGCCTCCTGAGTAGGTGGGACTACAGGCCCCCACCACCACGCTTGGCTAATTTTTGTATTTTTAGTAGAGATGAGGTTTCACCATGTTGGCCAGGATGGTCTCGATCTCTTGACCCTGTGATCCACACGCCTCGGCCTCCCAAAGTGTTAGGATTACAGGCGTGAGCCACCGTGCCTGGCCCTGTGTTACTCTTTCAGTGATTTTCACTGTAGTGGAAGAGAGATCCTGGTTACGGTGTACTGGTCCTGGTTATGATGGTGTAGTTGCTTATTTTCCATGTATATAATCTTAGCAACAAGTCATTTAATCTTTTTCAGGACTTGCTCTTTATGTAGTGTAATAAAATGCTTGGATTAAGTGATCTCTAAAGACCTTTATTTTGTCTAAAATGAAAACAGTAGATATCATTACAAGTGATGGGTTTTTTAAATTTATTCCACAGAGAAGTAGATTATTACTTTCCAGAATATCACTTTACTCTGCTAAAGAAACTAATCCTATGGATGCATATGTTGACAATCACTTGTAACAATATCTATAAATAAAGATAAAATAAAGATCATGTATACTTTGCTGTGTTTCCCTGCATTAGTTTTAAGCTCTGATAGGAAGTCTCTTCATGGAGTGAAATCTTTAGTTAAAATATCCCATGAATAGGATGTCACATCTAAAAGTAAAATTAGATCTTGCTGCCCAAAAACACGGTATTTGAATCACATCCTCTGAGTTTTATCTTGAAATTGAAGGCTTAGTGATGGCTATTGCTTTTGAGTGGCTTACTACTTTGGATATAAAGCCTTTATGCTTTGCCTATAGGAGGAAAGGATTTTACAACTTAAGTCACTATATGATTTATCTCTCGATTCTATAAATGTATTTTTAAAAATCTCTATCTCAGAATAAGTTTATTTTGACAAAGATTTATTGAGTGCTAGCCATAGTAGAGAAAGATGAGTGTACAAAATAAAATAATTGCTGTATTCTGCAATCATTAACTGTAACACGCTACTACCTGAATATAATCTTTTCAACCTTCAACTTTTTCCCCTCACTATATCTATGCTTTGAATTCATGGTGACTTTTAGTTCCTTAATTCTTCAGTTTTCTGTTTTCCTATCCAGGCTTTCTTTTCTCCTGCATCTTATCTTAAAGTCATGAAAACTCATTTTAGACCCTCTTTCGTCAATATCTTCAACAGCTTTGTCTCTATGTCTTCTGTCCCTGAACTTTAAGGCTCAATTGTCAACCTAGGTTGTTTGTTGTCTCTGTTGACTACATCCAGGCTTCTGAGCATTGTTAAAGGATATCACATACATATAGGAGGACTGGAGAGAGCAGATGTATAGTTCCTAGTTTCAGCTGGGTACTTAAGTCTTCTTGTAGATATTTTAAGCTTTTACTCACAGTGTCTCCTCTATATACTATTATATTAGGTATTTAGATCTTCCTGTAGATCTTTTAAGCTTTTACTCACAGTGTCTCTTCCATATACTATTATGTTAGGTTCCTGGAATTCTTCTCAAATTCCCTTGCCTATCCTTACCCGTTGAGTCCTAGAACTTGACTATGCCTTGGAATTCATAGAGAAAACAGGCTAGACTAGGAGGACGCTCCTAGTTTTAATCTTCCTGCAAAATACCTGTGTCCACTCTAGCTTTTTTCCCTACCTTTTCAAAGAAAGCAGTGATTCTTTCTGTTAATAATAACTTTTAAAATCCTGCCTACTTTGAAATGGAGCTCATCATCCCTGGTTCCTCAGGGACTTCAACCCATCCAGTATCATGGCTCGCTCTTTTAACGTCAACATTTCTTTCTACACAGACTCTGTTCTTCAAATTTCTGTTTTTCCAACCTAAAACAATGAATAAACCCAGAACTCACTTTAATTTGATACATTCTTCCAGGCGTCACATTATATAATTTAATTCATTGATAATAAATTTTATTGAAAGAATATCCTTCACTTCTTACTCAATACAACCGGCATGCCGGTCACTGTAATTAGGATCCTGCCCCTTGAAATCTATGGAACTACTTTTGCAACAATTACCAGAAGTGTCTCATTGCATAATTTAATGGGTACTTTGTGGTTTTTAAATAAATAATTTCTGAGGAACATTCGCTAGTAGAGTTGACCATTTCATTTTTTACATTAAAATGCTTTCATCTCTTGGGTGTATTTTTCTTCTACTTTTTGAGCTATCTTTTTGGTTTGTTTGTTTGTTTTGTGATGAAGTTTTGCTCTTATTGCCCAGGCTTGAATACAATGGCACTATGTCAGTTCACTGCAACCTCCGCCTCTCAGGTTCAAGTGATTCTCCTGCCTCAGCCTCCCAGGTAGCTGGGATTACAGGCATGTGCCACAAACCTGGCTACTTTTTTGTATTTTTCGTAGAGAGGGTGCTTCACCATGTTGGTCAGACTGGTCTTGAACTCCCGACCTCAGGTGATCCACCCACCTTGGCCTCCCAAAGTGCTAGGATTACAGGCGTGAGCAGTCACTGTGCCCGGCCCGAGCTATCTTTTTTAGCTCCCATTTTAGGCCTATATCCTCTACCACACCCTTTGTTTCTCTGTTTTCCATAGTTTCATCATAAGCCCTATTATCTTCGCAGAAAAAAGGGGTAAGAAAGTTGTGAACTCTGCCAGATTTTCTGTCACCTGAATATTACTATCAACTACTTCTATGGTTTCCTCTGCATTAGAAGTAGAAGTGTTTCTAACAAGGCCTGTGGCTATAGAATCAAATATAAATTGATGACTCCACAATTCATATCTCAAATACAAATTTTCTCTCTTAGATATATCTTAGAGATATATTATGATATATCTCTAAGAAATCTAAGGAAACTCCCATTAACTTTGCAGTTGTACCTGAAATTCAGCTGGTATAAAACTGTGCTTATAATTTCTATGTCCTAAATCAATCATTTCAATTTATCCTTTCACCAAAAGACACTTCTGCTTCCCTTGGTTTTATAAGCCAGATATTGGAAATCATCCTAGATTATTCCAGCCCTCTTCATTCCTACTGTTTACTGAATACTGTCAATTTCTAAACATCTCATCAATGATTCTGTTATCTACATTTTCACAAACTCTGTCTTATCTCTGTTTCTCATAATTGTCCACTGTATTATGTTAATTGTGTTTTAACTGATGTTTCTGTCTCCCATTTAACTTCCTTTAATTCTTCTCTATATTTAATATTTTAACAATTTGATTTGTGTAATTAAGATGTTCTTTATTACCTTCAAACAGAACGTAAACTATCTTGAATATGAAAAAGCCAAACATGGGTCTTATTAAATCTTTCTCATGTCATTCCCAGCTTGCCGCTTCTGTTTGGACCACACCTTGTCCAACCCATGGTTCACACACAGCATGTGGTCCAGGATGGCTTTGAATGTGAACCAAGACAAATTCATAAACTTTCTTAAAACATAATTTTTTTGTGAGTTTTTTTCTTTCTCTTTCTCTCTCTCTCTTTTTTTTTTTTTTTTTTTTTTGACTTATTAGCTAGTGTTAGTGTATTTTATGTGTGGCCCAAGACAATTCTTCTTCCAGTGTAGCCCAGGGAAGTCGAAAGATTGGACACCGCTCCTAATACATATTATTTGGATTATCTTTGGCTTTAAACATAATGTCCTCTTTCTTTTTTTCTTTTTCTGTTTTTATTATGCTTTAAGTTCTGGATATATGTGCAAAACGTACAGGTTTGTTACATAGGTATACGTGTGCCATGGTGGTTTGCTGCACCCATCAGCCCGTCATCTACATTAGGTATTTCTTCTAATGCTATCTCTCCCCTAGTCCTCCATCCCCCAATAGGCTCCAGTTTGTGATGTTCCCCTTCCTGTGTCCATGTGTTCTCATTGTTCAACTCCCAGTTATGAGTGAGAACGAGCAGTGTTTGGTTTTCTGTTCCTGTGTTAGTTTGCTGAGGATGATGCTTTCCAGCTTCATCCATGTCCCTGCAAAGGATATGAACTCATCCTTTCTTATGGCTGCATAGTATTCCATGGTGTATATGTGCCACATTTTCTTTATCCACTCTATCATTGATGGGCATTTGGGTTGGTTCCAAGTGTTTGCTATTTTGAACAATGCTGCAATAAACATATGTGTGCATGTGTCTTTATAGTAGAGTGAATTTATAATCTTTTGGCTATATACCTAGCAACAGGATTACTTCAAAAATTACTATAAATATAATCTCTCAAAAATATTTAATGCTTCTCAACAGTCTATCCCCAACCACAAGAAACAATTGTTGAATTATCTTGTGTCCTTTTAACACCTTGTTCCTATCTTTTAGCATACAACTAATTATGTCATACATATGCATATTTCAATTATTGGGTAAGTTTCTATCTAGTTTATGAGAATGTAAGATCTATGAGGACAAGAGCTGTATCTTTTTCTGAGTGCCTAGTGCTTTGCATAGTGTTTGCTGGATATAGCTAATACGGAATAAAAGATTAATAAATGAATTAATTCTAGTGGCTAGTAAAGTCCAATTAGAGTGTAGATTTATAAAAATACTTTATAAATGTATAAGTTGACTGAGATTTTAAAGGCAAATGGCATTCATTTGTCCGTGGATATGGAGCGCTGTCTGATTTTTAACTACTCTCTACATAACACAAACCGTCTTTACTCTCATGTTAGATAGTATGAATCTGTATCAAAAATGATTTGAATACATTTGTTAATGATTAACAAGTTCAATAAAACATTTAACAACATTGTTAGGATAGTATAATTTTTTGTCTTAACAGGTAATCAAGTTTCCCACAGAACTTCTTTTTGAAGAAGCTAGGAAGATATTTACACTTAGTTTTTTCAGCCTGGAATTGCTCATTCAACCTACCTACGGAATCTACTTTGTGCTAATTATCACAAGTCATAAAATCTGTTCCATAAAACTCCTCCAGTCTGCAATATTGACTTTCCTGTCTACTAATTTTATTCTGCCTCTTGATTGATCTGATTTGCTCTTTAGATTCAGTATAGTTTTCTTGCTAAAGACCTGGACAATAAATATTGTGGTCCTAAATCTCAGGTATGTAGCATCAGGCTTTGTTTTGGAGTAATACTTCCTTGGTTAATCTAGGTCAGTGCTTCCCAACTATAGCTGTACACGATAAATATCTGTAGAGCTTAAAAAGTACAGATTAGCAGTTTCCAGCCCAGACCAATTAAAGAAATTTCTGGGGACTAGATTCAAGCATGGAGATTTTAAAAGTCAGAGATCAGTATTATTGACAGAGGCTCTGTGGCCCAATATGGTAACACTTTCTCATTCTAAAAGCAGATAAAGGCCAACATTCTCTGTTCTTTGTAACAGGGAGCTGGGAGGAATCTGTAATTTAGTGTAAAGGTAGAGATTTCGATTGAGGCAATGTTCTAGTAAAGGAATTCACTGTAAAATAGAGGAAAATAGGTTTACGATGGTACAATAAATAATTCACAAAAATTAGAAAATCATTGATTCAGTTTAACTGTGTGTTGAGACAAACCAGATTCCCAAAATCTTACCTTTGTTTGGAAATAAAACCTTTGTTTTGGAAACAAAGCTTTCTAATAATATACAAGCCTTTTATTTTTCTCCAGATCACCTCTAGTAGGGGACACTACCAAGACTTCTAGTTTTTGGATGTTTGGTTAAATTTTACTTTTCAATTCAAATTTTAAGTTTCATCCAATTAAACTTCAATTTGTTATTTTTTTTTTAGTACCAAACTATTAAAAGGCTATTAGAAACATATACTGGATGGTTTCTATTAGTGGCATCAGTACAATAAATAATGTGTTTCCAACATTTTTGTTTCTGGGGAGCTCTGAAAGCTGAAAAGCTACATCTCTGAACACATTGTTTTTATTTAGAGGACAAAAATGAAATAGGTTTGCTTTGAAATTAGAAATTGCTAATCCTATTTCCTAAAGTTGTTAACAGTGAGTCCCTGTTTACAATTGGATTATCCACTGAACCAAGGTCTGCGTACCATGTGTGATGGAAATTGAAAAAGCTTGTATGACTAGCTGCCATTGATTTTATGTTACTGCACAATGGTAAATGTGCCATCTCTTTAACACCACTCTATGGCTCTATTAAAGTATACTTTCAGGATCAGAAGCGAGTGAAAGTAAATCATTAAGTGAAGAGAAAATTAAAAATGCAATTATTAATGAGACTGACAATCTTTGGCTGGCTCAATAATTATTTACTTTTTAAATTGAGCATTTTATACAAATGTGCAGGTGTTTTCAAAGTTATCATGTTGTGCTGAGAGATAATTGCTCTTTTTATGTTGTTTTTCTCACTGGTTAACATATGAAGCCTAAACTGATCTAGTCCTCATGTTAGAATACAAGTGTTGTCTACATTCCTCCTTTATAAGGGTATATTATTCAAGGTGCTCCCGTTATGATGGTTAATATTGTCAACTCGATTGCATTGACCGATGCAAAGTATTGTTCCTGGGTGTGTCTGTGAGGGTGTTGCCAAAGGAGTTTAACATTTGAGTCAGTGGACTGGGAGAGGCAGACCCACCTGCAATGTGGGTGGGCACCATCTCAGCAGCTGCCTGCGTGGCTAGGATAAAGCAGACTTGCTGAGTCTTCTGGCCATCATCTTTCTCCTGTGCTGCATGCTTCCTGCCCTCCAACATCAGACTCCAAATTCTTCAGTTTTTGGACTCTTGGATTTACACCAGTGATTTTTTTCCCAGGGGCTCTCAGGCCTTCAGCCACAGACTGAAAGCTACACTGTTGGCTTCTCTGCTTTTGAGGTTTTGGGACTCAGATTGGCTTCCTTGCTCCTTAGCTTGCAGACGGCCTATTGTGAGACTTCACCTTGTAATCGTGTGGGTCGATACTCCTTAATAAACTCCCCTTCATATATACATCTATCCCATTGCTTCTGTCCCTCAAGAGGACCCTGACTAATATACCAGAGAACTAGAATCAATAGGATATATACATATAGAAAAAGATTTATTGTAAGGAATTGGCACTCACACAATTATGGAGGTTGGCTAGTCTCATGATCTGCAGGGTAAATCAGCAGGCTTAAGACGCAGGAAGAGCTGATGATTAAGTTGAAGTATGAAGGCAGGAAAACATTGAGGCCCCAGTTCAAAGGCCAATGGGCGGAAATAATTCTCTCTTACTTTGGGGGAATGTCAGTCTTCTGTTCTATTCGGGCCTTCAATTGATTAGATGAGGCCCACTCACGTTATGGAAGCAATCTGCTTTACTCAGTCTATCAATTAACATGTTAGTCTTCATCTAAAAAGACCCTCACAGACACACCTAAAATAATGTTTGATCAAATATCAAAGCACCCTGTGGGCCAGTCAAGCTGACACATAAAATTAACCATTACAAGCAGTAAGGATACATACTCATGATATGTTGAATTAAATTTCATTATTAATTGGGATTCAGAAAAGATGGTTTGAAATATCTTAACAATTTCCACATTTAAATAATAGCTATAAATATCCCAGCAAGACTTTCTGGCTGGAAGAGTGTTTCCAAACCTCAACCCTAAGCATGGAACACAGAGATACGTAACTCAAGCAGGAAGCGATTTCTTCTTTGGTAGAAGTATAAAATCTCAAGTGCTGATGTGGTCCATTTGCCAGCAACTCTCATAAAAGTTGGCCGAGCATGGCGGCTCATGCCTGTAATCCCAGTACTTTGGGAGGCCAAGGTGGGTGGATCACCTGAGATCAGGAGTTCAAGACCAGCCTGACCAACATGGAGAAACCCCGTATATACTAAAAATACAAAATTAGCCGGGTGTGGTGGTGCATGCCTGTAGTCCCAGCTATTCGGGAGGCTGAGGCAAGAGAATTACTTGAACCAGGGAGGCGGAGGTTGCAGTGAGCTGAGATCATGGCACTGCACTCTAGCCTGGGTGACAGAGCGAGACTCCTTCTCAAAAAAAAAAAAAAAAGTTGCTTTAAACTTTTCGAGTTGTGACTGGTATTATGGTCCTTTAAAAATAATTTTTGCAAACTTAATTTTTCTCAAACCATTGGTGGTAATCAGCTTATTTTATGTGGCACACAGATTTTTAAAATTGTATTAATTATGTATTTATGTTACTGTCCTTTGGGGAAATAGAGCTAGTGCACAAACTGGTCTATTTTGTAATCTATAACATTATTGTATGTATTATTGTAATCTATTAACATTATTATATGTGCTCTATAAATGTAATATTAACATTATTTTCTTGATAATATTTAAATAAATGTAAAATAAAATAGCAAAAAAGGAATATATTTGAAATGTGTGTCTGTGTGTGTAGACAGATGGAAAAAAGCAATCCAAGTACAAAAGTACAAATGGTGCTTTGATAATGCAAAAATTACAAGATGGTTATGCTTCTCTAGGCTACAGGCGCCCGCCACCACGCCCGCCACCACACCCGCTAACTTTTTGTATTTTTTTCAGTAGAGACAGGGTTTCACCGTGTTAGCCAGGATGGTCTCCATCTCCTGAACTCGTGATCCACCCGCCTCAGCCTCTCAAAGTGCTGGGATTACAGGCATGAGCCACCATGCCCGGCCTAAAGCAACTATTTTTTTAAAAATAAATGTTTGATCTTATAAATATGTCTAAAAGAGTAAAGTGGGCTTTTGTAAACCAGGGGCTATACAGTAATAAAAATCGTTGGCAAATTTGAATAGATAATATTCACATTGCTATATTGGTGGTTTAGGCTTGAACATATAAACCTTTGTGTATTTATAAATAAATTTTATATAATATATGATGTTAATATGAGATGCAAACCATAGACCA
The DNA here is from genome assembly GCF_003255815.1 of Theropithecus gelada. Classification (NCBI taxonomy): domain Eukaryota; kingdom Metazoa; phylum Chordata; class Mammalia; order Primates; family Cercopithecidae; genus Theropithecus; species Theropithecus gelada. Next base: position 99,618,464 of record NC_037673.1, read on the forward strand.
AAATTAAAAATTTTAATGGATGGGTATAGAAACATGTATAGAAAAACACATGAAACATTTTTTCTCCACTATTCAGTTGATAGTCTTGAGTAATCTCTAGTGGTTATACTCCTTTAGATGAAATTTGGAAATCAACATCAGGATTTGGCTGCTCATGTGAATCAATCATTTCACATTACTTAAAGACCCTCTATTTATTTGCCTTAATCTCTTGCTTTATTACCCCCTTCACAGTTTCCAATTATTTATATGCTTTAATTTTAGTTGTAGGGTAGAGTTAGAGCAAAACAATGAATAACGAAATGAAAGAACAACTGCTGAAGGATCAATAAGAGTAGATTTAGGTATCCTAATTAGTGGTATTCAAGAATGTTAAACATAGATTTATTTTTCTAGTAAATTTACAGTTTTCTTTAAAAAAAGAAAGTAAATAGCTGAATTGGCAAAGACATACTTTGCAGACTGCGGACACAGTATTAAGTTACTTTATGGTTGTTTACTATGAACTTAAGGACAAACAAGGGTCTTTCAATTTTTGCTTATGAAGACAAAGAGAAAACCTTCTGTTTTAAGTAGCATGTGGCCTATAGAAGCATCTTATTAAAATAACATTTTCCCTGTGGCCGTATGTATTAAGAACCAGTTTACCTGGCCTAAAATCAATTAGTTCTGCCTATGGCAATGAAGGTCTGAGTTAAACATAATTCTCTGAGGTAGTTAGCATTCCATTGAAGGTTATTGCTTCTATCCGAGGGAGAAGTTACCCAATTTAATCAATTCTCTGAGTGTTAAACCTTAGAGAGTAAACTATTTAGATTATAAATAGTGCAATTATTAAGTATAACAAGACACTGTGTTTTAACTAGATAATTCACATAGTAATCAATGGCTAGCAAGAGTTCTGGTTGTTTAATATTTACTTGAACTTTTGATCAGAAGTCAACATAAAACAGTTTTATTTATTAACTTAATTCCATGACTCTAGACTTGTTCTCTCTCTCTCATATGCTCTTCTCATTTAGTCAGAGGGTTTTTTTTTTTTTTTTTTTCTAAAGAAGGAATTGAGGTAACTTTCCTGATTAAAATGTTCATCTTAGCTTCCATGCTCTCTAGTGGAATCCAAATGCCTTTACAAGGCTTAGTAGGGTTTTCATTATCTGACTCCTGTTTACTTTCCTAGCCTCAGGTTTTATCTCAGTAACTCTCTTGGTTTTCTCTCCCTTTCTTCTACTTGAATTCTACACTCTGGTCATTCTACATTTTTTTTCTTTTGTTTCTTCAAACACAGTTCAATCTCTCACTTCAGAGTGTTTATATAGGCTGTTGCCTCTGTTAGGAAATTTCTTCTATTTTAGCCTCACTCATTTATTTCAATGTTTGGGTTTCAGCATGGATACCAATACCACTGGACATCCTTCCCTCACTTGCCAAAACCAGATTAATATTCTTTCTGAATAGTCCTATAATGATCTATTTTTTTTTTTCCTATCATAAGTCTTTCCATCCTGAACTTGCAGCTTTATTTAATACCATGTCTAGATCTTACATGTTGTGTTCTAGAGGCTAGGTGCTAAGCAGGTGGTAGTTACTCAAGACTTGTTTATTGAGTAATTCAGTGATTAAATTCTTAGTTAATATAGAATTGTTTCTCAATTTCTTAGTTAATACAGAAGTGATTCATAACACACTCCCAACATTTGATCCACTTCCATCAGAAGCAATGGTTTATTTGTAGTGTTTTTTGTTTTGTTTTGTTTTGTTTTGTTCTGAGATGGAGTCTTGCCCTGTCACCAGGCTGGAGTGCAATGGTGCAGTCTTGGCTCGCTGCAACTTCTGCTTCTCAGGTTCAAGCGATTCTTCTGCCTCAGCCACCCAAGTAGCTGGGACTACAGGTGCATACCACCATGCCCAGCTAATTTTTGTATTTTTAGTAGAGACAGGGTTTCACCGTGTTCGCCAAGATGGTTTTGATCTCTTGACCTTGTGATCCACCTGCCTTGGCCTCCCAAAGTGCTGCGATTACAGGTGTGAGCCACTGTGCCCAGCCATTTCGTAGCATTTTAAAGGAAAGTAGGAGGCATAGTAAGGTCTCTATGAGTCTGAGGTAGATGAGGGGTGTGTGTGTGTGTGTGTGTGTGTGTGTGTCCAGTTGGAAAAGTCCCCAGATGACTCTGATACATTTATCTGTGCAATATGGCTTCTGGACTAGATTTAGTAATTTAAGAACAGTCATTTGAATTCTTCCAAAATCAGCTACTGTTTTAATACAAATTTGAAAATCTTTATACTAAAAACTTAGGGAGAAAAAAAAGACCTCATTAGTTGGATACTACGGAAAAAGAAGACAATGGCTAACCAATTACCTATCTATGCCTTCATTTTCTCATTCTATTCCTAATAGTATTATTTATCACCTGGCAATTCTTTACTTTCCATCAGTGTAGAATATAGGGTGCTACAGTTAATGGTTCATCCAAGAATATGACTTAGCTGTAATAGACACCTGCTAAGATTTCTGTTTAATAGGGATATGGAGGTGTTTGTTAGCTCTCAGGGTTTATCCAGATAGCATGAATTTTAAATTATAGGTAGAAGTCTGTCAACAGCTACTATACCTTTTTCTAGCTATATCCAGGAAAAGATTTTGCCAATGTAATCAGATCAGAAAATGAAATAAATTATGAATATTAGAGAGTAAGATATTTAAAAATTAAAAAATACAATGTATTTTGAAATCATCAGCTTTTGTGAAAAAATAGAAGAAAGTTTCAGAATTCTTTTAAATTAGTAAGAAATGAGTCATAACAGTCATAATACTTGCAGGATTTACTGAAAAATTTGGGGAGGCATATGGTATTAAAGCCAGAAAAATGGTTTTAATGAACTATTTAAAAATATTGTACCTTATATTTTAGAGAAAGCATGCTGTTATACAGAAGAACTTACTATCTGAGAATGAATAATTGAGGAAAAGTAATGGATTAATCAATTAATGGTGTGAAGGTAGGGGGCTCACCTCTTAGAAAAACAAATTTGACTCCTACATCACACAGAATAAATTGCTGATGATTTAAATGTGAAAATATTTTTATAGTACTAGAGGAAATATAGGTAAATTATGTAAGTATTGACATTAGTAAACCATTTTAAAACATGATACCACAGCCAAAATTATTGTAAACCTCTCTGGCCAAAAAAAAAAAAAGGACATGATAAAAAATAATATGTAATATATACCCTTTGTGATATATATTACATATTTGAAATTTGAAATTTGTTATCTTAGCAATGTTATCAGAGGTATGGGGAGAAATACACTCTTATACACAGATTGTATGTTATGCATCAGTTAAAAACATTGAATTCTTTTTATTAATTTTATTTTTTTTGAGACAGAGTCTCGCTCTGTTGCCCAGGCTGGAGTGCAATGGCCTGACCTCAGCTCACTGCAAGCTCTGCCTCCTGGGTTCATGCCGTTCTCCTGCCTCAGCCTCCAGAGTAACTGGAACTACAGGCGCCTGCCACCATGCCCGGCTAATTTTTTTGTGTTTTTAGTAGAGACAGGGTTTCACCGTGTTAGCCAGGATGGTTTCGATCTCCTGACCTCATGATCCCCCCACCTCAGCATCCCAAAGTGCTGGGATTACAGGCATTCATTTTATTATTTTGATTTTGAAAATTTTCATCCAAAATTCATTCTGTGCTAAAGACACATGTATAAAGATGTTATCATGACTCCAGAATGTTAATTTCTGTGGAAGCAGAGAATTAGTGCATTTTATTCAGTTTAATGCGAAGTATCCAGAGCTTTTATGCGAAAAAAGCTTCGCAGTTTTATGCGAAGTACATGAAGGTAACTACTTCCTCTTCATTAACCCTTTGTTCAAGTCAAACTGAGCCCCTAACCAACACATAAAAATAACTTCATTTTGTGGCATCTATTTTAATATTACTTAAAGTATCCTTTTTTTCTGAGAAGGCCTTTCCTTTTGTCTCTGTTCAAATTTTTTCATTTGTCCCGGATGTGTCTTAATTTTTGAAAAATAATTTTTAATTTAAATGTTTTGCATTCCATTATTTATTTTGTTTCTCAGATGACATTTAATTCCATATATAAAAAAATACATATATATGAAATATTTGTTTTTCTGAATATGTAATTTCCACTCATAGAATAAGTTTTTTGATGATATAGACCAATGCCTTATTTATAATTTTATATCATATAATGAATAGCAAACACTTTGAATAGAGCAGAAGATTTTTTGAATTACTGAGCTGAGAAGATTTTTTTCAGAAATGGCGCAATTACAGTCTTTCTTATATAGAATCTACAAAAACAAAGAAAATATAATGTTTACAATGCAGCTTAAAAATCTAAGGGGAAATGTCAAAATCGCTCTCAACTTAAGCTTTTATTTCACCTGCCAAATAGAGCTTAGGCATTTATGTTTAAAATGTAACTAACTCAAGTATAGAGCATTGGAATTAGGAGTTTTCTTTTTTTTTTTTTAAACCAATGTTTTATTCATTCTAAGTCATTGTTTTGTTCCATTTCACAGTAATTAATTTATGTTAGTGATCTTATCAGATCACATGCAGGAGTCGCAGCAAAAGTAATTTTGAAGCAAGCATGAGTAAGAGATTCAGAACAGATAAATGCTTACAGAAGTTTTTGTGATTTTTCTCTAACCTACAAATATCTGAAATCTTTCTGAGCTGATCCATTTGAGAATTTAAGACCAGCAAGTTTAGATAAGCATCTTAGGAATTATGACTCTGTTTTCTCAAATGTGGCAGGTGTGCAGAACTTTATTTTGGCTTGCTTACAGAATCTTAATCCATGCAGGAAGTATGCCACTTTATCTGTCTCAGTCATTAGTTCTACTGACACTACTAAGTTGGGAGATCCAAATGCAATCACGGATAGCACACACCTGCTTAATGCTTAACAGCTCTTGTCATAGTGGTCATTTAAACACAAGGTGGTACTAAATATGTCCCTATTTTCTGGGCAAGTCATTGTCTGGCTGGCCGATCTCCCCACTGAGATGCTTATCTGACATGGCTTCTGCCACCATCGTGTCCTGTGCACTTCTCCATTAAAGAGCAGTCATTCAGCTGTGAGTTCCCCATTGCTTCAGCTGAACTTACAATACCCAGATGCTCCATGACTGGCTGATTTTATTTTCATTTTTCCAAGAATGGCCAAGTAGATATGTGTTAGACTTGGGTTGATGAAGGAGTCAAAACAAAACGGCCTGCTCCACAGTTGAAAACAGGGAAGTCTCACAATGAGTTGCCACAACTTTCTGAGCTGGGGAGAAACAAGGCTGATTTATTTTGAAGGCTTTCTTGCTCAGATCTCATTACAATGCTAATGGGGCTGCCCTGACTGCCCTCAGGTATGTATAAGAGAGTAAAGTACAGCCCAGGGAAAGGGTTGAGCAAAGCTGTCCTATAGAGATCAGGCCTTATCTATATTATCACCAGAAACAATGATAATCACAACCACCACCCCCAAAACAGGTATTTTCTACTTTTACTTATACCAACAACGCATGTCTACTCAGGTTGTGCATTTGCCTGGAGACTATTGCTAAAATGTTCTCAGCTCATTTTTTGATGTTAGTCATGTTATTATCCTGTAATGTTACAGATGTGATCACTCATTTAAAAAAAAAAAAAAGTTGAATTTTATTTTAATTTGCCCTTTGTCTTTATTTTCAAAGTTCCAGCATTTTAGCAGTCTAGGAAAATGCTTCAGGCTTTTATTTATTTATTTTTTCAGATTAAAACAATGTGTGCCTGTAGCATTCATCATTTAAGAAAATAGTGTTTTTCTCTTTCAGATCCCAATTTCCACTCATTATTAGAGAGCTGAATTCTAAATCAAAGATTGTGCAGAAGAGATGTGCAACCTGAATAAAACATTTCCAGAAGAGCCTGAATAATGGTCCTGAATAAAGGGACCTGCAATGTTCTTGAATTGTAATTGGAAAAAATTCAAGTGTGTGTACTCAGGAGCACATGTACTAAGAAGAGGTTAGTTATTATTATTCTTAGAGCTATTTAACATTTATGGGGCCCCAATAGTGTATTTAGTTCTGAATTGAACACAAGTGGTCTGATAAGTGATCTCCCATCTAAATTACCCATGTGGAGATTCATCTGTAATCATTCTGTGTGCACAGAGATGCAGCACTGACAAACAACCCGAGTAGGGGGATTGTGAATGCAGCAGTATAATCTAACTCGCACTCAAGTAAAAGAATTTGTTCAGGCAAATAGGACCTTTGAAAATATCACTGGCAATTTTTTTTTTTCTTTTACCTGATTTTTCTGTGCCTGGATATTCAGCAGTCAGTGAACACAGTTGTGCTCATACCAGGTCAATGAAAAACTGGAAAAAGAAGTAAAGGTTTAGGAGGGCTATGATGAGGTTTAATCTATGATCTCAAGGACTTTATACTCCACAGATAAGTAATAGAGTCTCTTTTATGACAACAATGTAAAGCAGGGATGGCTACTTTTGAGAGACTGTCTCTGATCCTTAATTCTGAAAAACATAATAGAAAAAAATACTGAAGTAATAAATACCATAGTACAAAGCAAATTATAAATATACAAGCACACTCCTATGATAATTCAATGTAAGATGGAATTGAGAAAGGGAGATGAGTGTGAATCATGGTAGAATCTATGGAAATAAATACATACTTCTATGTGTAAATCTCTGTCAGTTACTCTCTACACACAAAGGAAAAAAAACGAACCTACCTCCAAAGAAGAAACTAAACATCCACTGATAATAATAACACAGGGGACATTGAATTCTAAGCTAAGAAGCATAGACTTTGTTCTCTAGCACGGAGGAGCTGTTGAAAAATTTTGAGCAGGTGAGTGACATGTCCAGAATTGCATTTTATGAAGATTAACCTGATGGCATTTTCAGGATTGATTAGCGTGAAGCCTGTATTGTGACAGAGCAGACTGTAGTAATGCAAGTCTGAAATATGGTGGTGGCAATGAGAATAGAAAGGAAGAAATTGATTTGAGAGATCCATGACAGTGGAACTACGGGACTTGATTATTAAATATGGGACCTGAAGTAGAGAGATGTCAGAGATGACTCCAGATGCTTTGAGCCTGGATGAGAAATCCAGTATGGAAGAGAAAGAATGTCCTGACTGTCAGTGGTTGATTATTGTCTTCCAGATGCTGTGAATCACGTAATCGATTGCATTTTCAAAATCTTGGGTCCAAATCCATGTTACGCATCTACTAAGCATACCGTGTAATCCTGGCATCTGTTTTTTGCACAGTAATCCATTGCCAACCACAGGTAATACAGTTCAGAAAAGTATTGTGTGTGGTAAAACTATAGTTGACAAAAATGAGAGACTGCAAAAACATTCCATTTAAAATACTAAAAATTAAACCCCAGTAAATAAAATTTCTAGCAAAAGTCCACTTCTAAAATAAAATAGATCAATCTGAGTTAAATACCTACTTTAAATTTATCCATCTCATCAAAACAAAAGCACTAGTTAGACACATCCATATACAAACACACACGTGGAACTTTTCTCTGGAATCACTTTTGTTTGTTCAGGTGATATTATAGAAGTGGTATATTCTGCTGAGGCAGATTCTCCTAGAAGTTTTGTATTATGTGGAGTGTATTTTTTTGTAAAATTTTCAAACTACATTTTACTGTCTTGAAATTTAATGTATCTTACACTTGCATTCTCCATTGCATTTTTAGTAAGTCTCAGACAAATGCTTGTGTACTTGCTTGGCATGTTCACAAATTACCGAGGTCCTGAAGGACATGTATTTCTACTCTTCCATCTGCATGTTGAGATCATGGGATTTAACTTGATGCCTTATACCTGCAGAATCCCCCAGACTCTTTCAAGTGATCCACCGGAGTAGAGAAGTGAAATTTCAGTAGAGTCTTTTGCTTAAGGAGATTGAAACTATTCTGTGTAAAAATATATGCATGCAGTTAGAACATTTTATGCAGCTATACATAACCATTTCATAGAAAAATAAAAACATGATTGTCAGTCACAAGTTGATAAGGCATTACAGTATTAACTTCATTTATGACCTCAAATGTTTTCCATCTTCATTTCATTTTCCTCTGTGTTTTTTTCTCTTCTTGTTAAAAAATTTATTTTATTTTATTGTGGTTTTTTGGTGTTTTTTTTTTGTTTTTTTTTTTTTTTGTAATTCTCACATATCATTTAGCTGAGATTCTCAAACTGTAGAGGTCTCATAGAGGCATAATAAAGCCAGAGAATAAATGTCACTATCTTCATGTAAAGTATAAAAGTATTGCTCCAACAATTTTTGAAGAGGTTCCAAAGCTTAAGTATTAATATAAACATTTATTGTTGGTGCTATTGTTGTTGGGTAAAGGTAGGGTTCACAGGAATTGAAGTGATCAAAATTTCAAAGGGATGCCATGCCTGAAGCAGGCAGCTTTAGACTCTACCTATAATTTCAAAGGACTTGTTCACAAACTGATGCACAGGTTAGTAGTCAAGATTTCAGTTGTTGGAATCAGACAAATGTAGTTTGAGATCTGATTGCATTATTAACTAGCTGCAAAGCTGTGACAATATATTTAATTTCTTTAAATCTTGGCTTCATTGTCTGTAAAATGGGAGAATAATAATATTTACTTCACAGCATTGCTACAAAGATGCAGTAAAATATTATTATGTGTAAAATACTTAGCAAGGGCTTGTCATGTAATTAGTGGTGCATGTATAGTCTTCTGTGTTAATTCATAGCTTCTTTTGCATTTTATTATAGTAGTCACAACAGAAGGTACTTATTTGATCTTACTGATTTTAAAACACCTTCCTAGGAAACCTCAGGAGTTGAACAGCTATTTTCCTCTTCACTGCTGTAGAAACATTATGTACCTTCCTTTATTACCATGTACATTTCTGCATTATCATTGTGGTTTAATTACTTGGTTACTTTTGTTCCTCCAAGGAAACTGTGGGCTTCCTGAATACTTGCTCTGAAAAAGGATATGGATCTCTCAGTATACACTAAGTGATTTGTGTAAAATCCTAGCTGACTCTAAAGTTAAATATTTTAAATAGCAGTAGGACATGGAAATACTCTCTAATAATGTGATAAAGTTATTGTGTTGAATTTCAGTCATATTTAGGTAATAAATACTTTTTAATGAAAATGTAAAGCTAAATTACAGAAATGACTCTAATTCACGGTATACTCTGGACAGAGCTAAACGTTTGGTATATTTGGAAACACCAATGGCAGGGCTGGATCACTTATGAGATTAAATTCCCATTTTAAGTGAGTTAAAAAAGTGTAAGCATTTCAAATAGATCATGATTTAAGCATTCATTTTTCTTTTTTTTCCTTTCTTTTTTTTTTTTTTTTTTTTGAGACGGAGTCTCGCTCTGTCGCCCAGGCTGGAGTGCAGTGGGGCAATCTCGGCTCACTGCAAGCTCCGCCTCCCGGGTTTACGCCATTCTCCTTCCTCAGCCTCCCAAGTAGCTGGGACTACAGGCGCCCGTCACCTCGCCCGGCTAGTTTTTTGTATTTTTGTAGAGACAGGGTTTCACTGTGTTAGCCAGGATGGTCTCGATCTCCTGACCTTGTGTCCCGTCTCGGCCTCCCAAAGTGCTGGGATCACAGGCTTCAATTCACTATATTATTTCATGGGCAAAGTGCTGATATTATTCACATATTTTCACATTCCTGGATGGAACTAATTTATTATTTTGAGATTAGATACAAATGTATAGGAACAAAAATACTGCCTCATTAGAAATTTCCTCCTCAAATGCCTATAGATGCAGACCTTATTTACAATACAATAAATACCTGAAATAGTTTCAAAGTTTGAGGGCAATCTATTCATGTTTATCCCTGAGTTTTTTATTCTGTGATATATTAATAGAAACATACATAGTCTTCTTATATACTTTTAACACTTTACCCAATAAACTGTTTTTGTTTAAGTCCTCAAACCAGCTGGGAAGAATAAATAACTTAGGTAAAACTAAACACAATAAAACCAATACAGTACAAAGTAGACTTAATCAAATTAAAAAAAAATCTTGAGCCATCACACTAAGGTCAATTATTCCTAGAAAAATATATAGATAGAGATGATTATTTCAGTAATCTGGGGATAATGTTCACCTCATTTTAGCCTGAGTTATCTTGGCAAATTGAATTGTGTAGATTTTACTTTTTTCTGTAAATAACAGAGAGAGTGACCCCAAGTCCTCTGCTGTCATTTGACTGGTGACTTCCCTTTAACAGAGCATACATTGTGAAATATGTAGATGAAGACATTTCGTGTCACCACTTCTCTATTCTCTTTTCAAAAGGTCATTAGAGAAGAGATAGTGAATGCTTGGCTCTTTAAGTATAATGTGTTTAGAATACTTTAAGAATTTCCTATACATGGAAAGATTTGGAAGAGTCCTTCATTCATAGGTGAGTATGAGATTATTTGAAGGACTGCTAATTTCTAGGACTTGGAGTCTGGAAGCATAGTTTCTCAAAATATAGTGAATGAATTGCTGCTGGGACATAACGTTATTTTAGGTGGTAGATGAACAAACACCTTTAAACTTTAATAGCTGAGATTTTTAAAATTTTAAATATGAGGTGGAAAAATATAGCTAATTAAACACACTGGAGATTTAGTGAGATAACTGAAATTAATCTATAGATATATCTATTATTTTATATATATATACACACTCCCCATAGTAGCATCACCACCTCCCTTTACTCTTTGCCAAAGGTCATTGGAGAAGATAATGAGTCCTTGGCTCTTTAAGGGTAAGGTGTTTTGAACATTTTAAGAATTTCCTATACATGGAAAGATTTGGAACAGTCCTTCTTTCATAGGTACCATATGCTAATTTTATAATATATTTATTGTATATAATATATACATGCACTATAATAGGTAGTGACTACAGCAAATTCCTGTGTTCTCTTTCATGATATATTAACACCTCTTACAAGGATATGGCAGCCAAAATTATGAAGAGATTATACTCATGGCTAAACTTTGAGAAATACTGCCCTTAAAGTGAAAGATTGGTTAGGTAAATGATATATTCTTCATTCAGTTCATATGTCTTCCCTCAGTCAGGGATACTGAGCATTTTGCTACTCGCAACACCAATGAACAAGAGAGAGTGCATTAGGATAACATTTTCCAATGAAGAAACATAAGCACTATGTACTGCCTACTAATATATTATTTTGCTTATTTTGGTTTAAGGTAACACAAGAATTGTTTTTAAATTGTAAATTGTGCAGAAAGTTAATCAGTTTGAAGGAGGGATTTTTTATTTCTGGCTACAAAATTTGAGTATCCAGGGGATTACAGGTGGGTAAATCTGTTTGCATATTTATTCTTTCAATTGTATATTCAATAAATATTTATTAGGTTTCTATTTTTTCTTTCAGTTGACTATAAAACACTTATCATATACATGTTTTATAAAAATTATTGGCCTCATTTTTGTTGATATCAAAGAAAAGAGAGACGTCCACAATTGTTTGTTAGGTACAATTATCTGAACAGATTTGTGTGCTTTTTTGTCATAAGAATAGAAAACAGTGTTTTGCAAGTTGTGGGTCATGCACCATCTGGAGGAAAGTCTCCTGAGATTCTTCCCAATATTCAAGTTCTCTTGGCGGGGTCTGAAAGTCTACAATTTTAACTAACTTTTAGGTGATTTTTATTCATACTTGAAAGTTTAGGAGCCACTAAGAAAGAGAGTGGGTAGTCTACCCTTTGTGCAGATTTCCACATGTAAATGGATGTTAAACATTTCCTTAAATAATTGTTAAGTATGGTTCTACAATTTGAGGATTAGCTGATTGTTTTTATTCTTTCATTCTCAACTCCTTCAGCCCCTGCCCAAGGCATACACACATAGGTCTCTAACACTTTAAGCTAAAATGGCTTTGAAAAATGTGGATTCTTCTACTATTATGTCCTTATATAAACTTGAATAACACCCAAATTCAATGTTTTAATTTCGCTTGATTTTCAAAATGTTTAATTAAATAAACAACACACACATGTGCGCATGCACACACAAACACACACACACACACTCTAAATATGGAAGCTGAAAAACAAAATATCTTCACAGGATACTACAGATTGAGTATCTGATTGTGCTTCAAGATATTTTCATTGATTCATTTGATACATTTTCTGTTGAGCTGATAAAAAATTATCAGAACAATCGTTGGTTTTAGGATAATTTTATTGCTACTTCTAGCTGTACCCTGGCAAGGAAAAAAAAAAATAAAGAAAAATGTAAACACATCTTGTTCTAATGCAGAGATGAATAGCACTGAAAGAGTCCCAGTGTGGCACTTCTGGCTTTGGTCAACAAGGCTGAAAAGCAACCTGGGACAAACAAGGGAAAATGGAGGGGAAATGTTCCCATAAATTCAAAATTAAGTTCCTTCTTCAATTTCCGTGAAACAAACTCCCTGTGGTGAACATCTGGCAGGCCATTAACTTTTGTTACTTTATTTTATTAAAAAATCTTAAGGTGAGAAAAATTTCTCTGTTTGGAGACTTGATTTAGCATTCAGGCTACAATTCTAGGCCATTGTGTTGTCATTTGCATGGTACCCATGATCCAATAGGGCATATCACACTTACAGCTTCTACTGTTTTCCATCAAAGATTGTGGTTATTTGTCATTCTTTAAAAGTCATTAATTCTGAGTTATTTTTTAAATATATAAATCAGCTGATTGGTGGTCCATATCTGCTGGAAGAAAAGTGATTGCAAGATTCTTCATACTTTGTAGGCATTTTCTTACTTGCATTTTTTCACTGCATTATTTTCTACAGGAGTTTGAACATTAAAACTATTTACATAGAACTTTTTCAATGATCCATCAGAAGGATGTGAACTGTTGATTGTACCATTTTCTTTATTTGCACAGCTGCTATAACCTTCAATCTAAATTATTTTTTTACTCTCTTTCTCTTTTCTTTCTCTTTTTTTTCTTTTGTGAGCTAATTGTCACTTTCGTAAGTAAATGTTCGTATTCCACCACCAGAACTATTCTTGCACATTACCTTTAAGCCATTGCAATTGCTTATTAGTCAGGTTATTTTCTGTGAAAGGTTCTGAGTAAATGTTAAACAAATGAAAATTATTTACTTTTTCTTGAGTATAATGTCATTTATGAACTTGCATCTTTATATTTCCTTGATTATATGTGTGCATCTATCTGTCTATCTAATCTCATCTGTCTTTCTTATTTAGCATATGAGGTGTGTTAGTCTGTTCTCATGCTGCTAATAAATACATACCCAAGACTGGAAAATTTATAAAGGATTGAGGTTTAATGGACTCACAGTTCCACATGGTTGGGGAGACCTCACAATCATGGCAGAAGATAAAGGAAGAGCAAAGGGACACCTTACACGGCGGCAGGCAAGAGAGTGTGTGCAGGGGACCTCCCATTTATAAAACCATAAGATCTCATGAGACTTATTCACTATCATGAGAGCAGCATGGGAAAGACCCACTCCCATGACTCAATTACCTCCCACTGAATCCCTCCCATGACACATGGGAATTATGGGAGCTACAATTCAAGATGAGATTTGGGTGGGGACACAGCTAAACCATATCATGAGGTTTAAATAAAGCAGTTGTAAGTTAAAAATGTACTCAATTTTATGAATAAATCTAATAAGTATTTTCTCCCTACAGCAATACACAAGTATAGTTTCTACTTATTATAATTGCCTTGCCCCTGGACAGTGATACAGTACTTATTGCAAGCTGCTAACTGATCCTTAATCTTTTATGAGTAAAAACATACACATTTTCTTCTTCTTTTGGCTTTTTGTTGAATGAAATGCAGAAAAACTTCAATACTGTTTTCTGAAACAATTATAATAGCTAGTTTTTAGTTTATAAAACAGATTACATTATTAATTTCAAAATGTAAGAGATTAAGTATAAGTAGCTGCATTTTGTGTTTTGTTTGTGGATTCTAATATGATACATAGTGAATTACATTAAAATATACAGAAACAGGCTTATTTATATTTTTCCCCAATAGTCTCAGCTTAACTATATCTACATCTATACCTAGCAATGTATAAAATGCTATGCTGTTTGCAGAATGAATTTTATAGAACCCCTTTGAACTTGGCAGTAGCTCCAGAAATTGAGTCTGGAATGGTATGATTATGGAAATGAGAAATCAGCAGGACAGATAGCATTTTGAAAACGGAAGAGTGAGGTTCAGATTTCAAAGATGTTTGTAACAGGTTGTATAAAGAGTAAGTGCAAAGTTCTATGATTCTAAATATGCTGCTCTTTCTAAAATGGTGAGTTTTACTTTTTAAAAATATTTTTAAATTTCTTTGAGGTATTTTAAAACACAACTAAAACAATTTTATATGTGTATTTGAGCCTCATAACTTCTCAAGAAAAATAGGAGATTCAGAAAGAATTTCACTTTTGTATTGCTTTTTAATTATATCTGTAACATAGGGATACTTTATAAGCTATTCCAAAACCCAGATGTATATAGAATTAAAATATGAAAGCCCACTTTTAGGCTCTCAACAGCAAATTCTATTTCCTTCTGCCAACATAACTGCAATTTTCTTATCTATTTACCGGTATTTAATTTTCTTTTTTCACTTAAAATATATCTCGGAGTTCTTTCCCACAATTTATTTTGTTCTTTTTAATTAATTCATAGTTTTCCATAGTAGAGATATGATATAATTTTGAGACGGGAGAGTTCCCTGGCCTTCATTCCAGGACATGCAACAGGTGTGTGGCTCTCTGTTCAGCCGTTGCGAGCTCAAACCCTTTATGGGAGGGGAAGCATGAAGACAGGGAAGTGCAGGAGCCAGGATGAATGGTCTGGGCTCCAACCCCGCGGCAGTGTCTAGGGGTGGGTGTCTGTGACTCCTGAAGGCCAAGTGGGCATGTGTTACAACGCATTCTCTCAGCTTTGCCATCCACAGACAGCTTGTGTTAACCAGCTCAGTGTCCTCTCCGTACCCAGGTCCTTGTCCGGCGTCCAGGAAGAATCAGGTCACACACAGGCTTGAAGGATGAATGCAGAGGTTTTATTGAGTGGTAGAAGTGTCTCTCAGCAGGGTGGATGGGAAGCTGGAAAGGGAATGGGTGGGAAGATCATCTTCCCCTGGAGTTTGACTGCCAAGAGGCCGATCTCCTCTCCATTTGTCCCCAGCTGAACTCCTCTCGGCTTACAGATGCTCCTTTTTTCTCCTTCTCTGCCACGCTGTTCTGCCATTCTTCTGCTTGCCTTCTCCTGGAGCTTGGGGTTTGGGGTTTATATGGGTATAGGACAGGGGGCATGGCAGACCAAAAGGCAACTTTTTGAGCGCTAAAACAGAAATGCCTGTTCTCACTTAGGGCTGTAGTTTCCAGACTTGAGGTTGGAGCAGCCTATGCTGGGGAACCCCCGTCTTCTACCCAGTATTTCTGTCTCCTGTCCATGTCAATTGTATTTATAATTTCTTCATTATTGAGAATTTTGTCTATATTTTTGCTATTAATGAACTTCTTTTTCATATCTCTGAGTGCACAAATGTGTTTTTGTTTGTTTGTTTGTTTGTTTAGAGATGGAGTCTCACTTTGTCACCCAGGCTGGAGTAGAGTGCCGTGATCTTGGCTCACTGAAACCTCTGCCTCCTAGGTTCAAGTGATTCTCTTGCCTCAGCCTCCTGAGTAGTTGGGACTACAGGCACCACCACACCTGGCTAATATTTGCATTTCTCAGTAGAGATGGAGTTTCACTATATGTCGGCCAGGCTGGTCTCAAACTCCTGACCTCAGGTGATCTGCCCCCCTCTCCCTTCCAAAGTGCTGGGATTACAGGCATGAGCCACTGTGCCTGGCCCACAAGTTGAGTATTTCTAACAGGTCTATTTCTAGAGACAGGACTATTTGTTTGCCATCATGCTCACCTTTGAGTTTGACACATCCCGCCATAGTACTTTCTCCTATCAATAATGTATAGATGACCATTTGTCTCCACCGTGCCAAGCCAGATATAACCAATACTAATAATTACATCTTATTTTATTTTTGATTTTCTTGGTTACTGGTTGTGCTGATTAGCTTTTCAAATATTTATTTTCTCTTAGAAGTACCTATCTCTATTTTGATGATTTTTCTTTTTTTTTATTTTATTTTATTTAATTTTTTTAATTTATTTATTTTTTTAATTTATTTATTATTATTATACTTTAAGTTGTAGGGTACATGTGCATAACGTGCAGGTTTGTTACATATGTATACTTGTGCCATGTTGGTCTGCTGCACCCATCAACTCGTCATTTACATCAGGTATAACTCCCAATGCAATCCCTCCCCCCTCCCCCCTCCCCATGATAGGCCCCGGTGTGTGATGTTCCCCTTCCTGAGTCCAAGTGATCTCATTGTTCAGTTCCCACCTATGAGTGAGAACATGCGGTGTTTGGTTTTCTGTTCTTGTGATAGTTTGCTAAGAATGATGGTTTCCAGCTGCATCCATGTCCCTACAAAGGACGCAAACTCATCCTTTTTTATGGCTGCATAGTATTCCATGGTGTATATGTGCCACATTTTCTTAATCCAGTCTGTCACTGATGGACATTTGGGTTGATTCCAAGTCTTTGCTATTGTGAATAGTGCTGCAATAAACATACGTGTGCATGTGTCTTTATAGCAGCATAATTTATAATCCTTTGGGTATATCCCCAGTAATGGGATGGCTGGGTCATATGGTACATCTAGTTCTAGATCCTTGAGGAATCGCCATACTGTTTTCCATAATGGTTGAACTAGTTTACAATCCCACCAACAGTGTAAAAGTGTTCCTATTTCTCCACATCCTCTCCAGCACCTGTTGTTTCCTGACTTTTGAATGATCGCCATTCTAACTGGTGTGAGATGGTATCTCATTGTGGTTTTGATTTGCATTTCTCTGATGGCCAGTGATGATGAGCATTTTTTCATATGTCTGTTGGCTGTATGAATGTCTTCTTTTGAGAAATGTCTGTTCATATCCTTTGCCCACTTTTTGATGGGGTTGTTTGTTTTTTTCTTGTAAATTTGATTGAGTTCTTTGTAGGTTCTGGATAATAGCCCTTTGTCAGATGAGTAGATTGCAAAAATGTTCTCCCATTCTGTAGGTTGCCTGTTCACTCTGATGGTAGTTTCTTTTGCTGTGCAGAAGCTCTTTAGTTTAATGAGATCCCATTTGTCAATTTTAGCTTTTGCTGCCGTTGCTTTTGGTGTTTTAGACATGAAGTCTTTGCCCATGCCTATGTCCTGAATGGTACTACCTAGGTTTTCCTCTAGGATTGTTATGGTATTAGGTCTAACATTTAAGTCTCTAATCCATCTTGAATTAATTTTCGTATAAGGAGTAAGGAAAGGATCCAGTTTCAGCTTTCTACTTATGGCTAGCCAATTTTCCCAGCACCATTTATTAAATAGGGAATCCTTTCCCCATTTCTTGTTTTTCTCAGGTTTGTCAAAGATCAGATGGCTGTAGATGTGTGGTATTATTTCTGAGGACTCTGTTCTGTTCCATTGGTCTATATCTCTGTTTTGGTACCAGTACCATGCTGTTTTGGTTACTGTAGCCTTGTAGTATAGTTTGAAGTCAGGTAGCGTGATGCCTCCAGCTTTGTTCTTTTGACTTAGGATTGTCTTGGAGATGCGGGCTCTTTTTTGGTTCCATATGAACTTTAAAGCAGTTTTTTCCAATTCTGTGAAGAAACTCATTGGTAGCTTGATGGGGATGGCATTGAATCTATAAATTACCTTGGGCAGTATGGCCATTTTCACGATATTGATTCTTCCTATCCATGAGCATGGTATGTTCTTCCATTTGTTTGTGTCCTCTTTTATTTCACTGAGCAGTGGTTTGTAGTTCTCCTTGAAGAGGTCCTTTACATCCCTTGTAAGTTGGATTCCTAGGTATTTGATTCTCTTTGAAGCAATTGTGAATGGAAGTTCATTCATGATTTGGCTCTCTGTTTGTCTGTTACTGGTGTATGAGAATGCTTGTGATTTTTGCACATTAATTTTGTATCCTGAGACTTTGCTGAAGTTGCTTATCAGCTTAAGGAGATTTTGGGCTGAGACAATGGGGTTTTCTAAATATACAATCATGTCATCTGCAAAGAGGGACAATTTGACTTCTTCTTTTCCTAACTGAATACCCTTGATTTCTTTCTCTTGCCTGATTGCCCTAGCCAGAACTTCCAACACTATGTTGAATAGGAGTGGTGAGAGAGGGCATCCCTGTCTTGTGCCAGTTTTCAAAGGGAATTTTTCCAGTTTTTGCCCATTCAGTATGATATTGGCTGTGGGTTTGTCATAAATAGCTCTTATTATTTTGAGGTACGTTCCATCAATACCGAATTTATTGAGCGTTTTTAGCATGAAGGGCTGTTGAATTTTGTCAAAAGCCTTTTCTGCATCTATTGAAATAATCATGTGGTTCTTGTCTTTGGTTCTGTTTATATGCTGAATTATGTTTATTGATTTGCGAATGTTGAACCAGCCTTGCATCCCAGGGATGAAGCCCACTTGATCATGGTGGATAAGCTTTTTGATGTGTTGTTGAATCCGGTTTGCCAGTATTTTATTGAGGATTTTTGCATCGATGTTCATCAGAGATATTGGTCTAAAATTCTCTTTATTTGTTGTGTCTCTGCCAGGCTTTGGTATCAGGATGATGTTGGCCTCATAAAATGAGTTAGGGAGGATTCCCTCTTTTTCTATTGATTGGAAGAGTTTCAGAAGGAATGGTACCAACTCCTCCTTGTACCTCTGGTAGAATTCAGCTGTGAATCCATCTGGTCCTGGACTTTTTTTCTTTGGTAGGCTATTAATTATTGCCTCAATTTCAGAGCCTGCTATTGGTCTATTCAGGGATTCAACTTCTTCCTGTTTTAGTCTTGGGAGAGTGTAAGTGTCCAGGAAATTATCCATTTCTTCTAGATTTTCCAGTTTATTTGCGTAGAGGTGTTTATAGTATTCTCTGATGGTAGTTTGTATTTCTGTGGGGTCGGTGGTGATATCCCCTTTTTCATTTTTAATTGCGTCGATTTGATTCTTCTCTCTTTTCTTCTTTATTAGTCTTGCTAGTGGTCTGTCAATTTTGTTGATCTTTTCAAAAAACCAACTCCTGGATTCATTGATTTTTTGGAGGGTTTTTTGTGTCTCTATCTCCTTCAGTTCTGCTCTGATCTTAGTTATTTCTTGCCTTCTGCTAGCTTTCGAATGTGTTTGCTCTTGCTTCTCTAGTTCTTTTAATTGCGATGTTAGAGTGTCAATTTTAGATCTTTCCTGCTTTCTCTTGTGAGCATTTAGTGCTATAAATTTCCCTCTACACACTGCTTTAAATGTGTCCCAGAGATTCTGGTATGTTGTATCTTTGTTCTCATTGGTTTCAAAGAACATCTTTATTTCTGCCTTCATTTCGTTATGTACCCAGTAGTCATTCAGGAGCAGGTTGTTCAGTTTCCATGTAGTTGAGCGGTTTTGATTGAGTTTCTTAGTCCTGAGTTCTAGTTTGATTGCACTGTGGTCTGAGAGACAGTTTGTTATAATTTCTGTTCTTGTACATTTGCTGAGGAGTGCTTTACTTCCAATTACGTGGTCAATTTTGGAGTAAGTACGATGTGGTGCTGAGAAGAATGTATATTCTGTTGATTTGGGGTGGAGAGTTCTATAGATGTCTATTAGGTCTGCTTGCTGCAGAGATGAGTTCAATTCCTGGATATCCTTGTTAACTTTCTGTCTCGTTGATCCGTCTAATGTTGACAGTGGAGTGTTGAAGTCTCCCATTATTATTGTACGGGAGTCTAAGTCTCTTTGTAAGTCTCTAAGGACTTGCTTTATGAATCTGGGTGCTCCTGTATTGGGTGCATATATATTTAGGATAGTTAGCTCTTCCTGTTGAATTGATCCCTTTACCATTATGTAATGGCCTTCTTTGTCTCTTTTGATCTTTGATGGTTTAAAGTCTGTTTTATCAGAGACTAGGATTGCAACCCCTGCTTTTTTTTGTTCTCCATTTGCTTGGTAAATCTTCCTCCATCCCTTTATTTTGAGCCTATGTATGTCTCTGCGTGTGAGATGGGTCTCCTGAATACAGCAGACTGATGGGTCTTGACTCTTTATCCAGTTTGCCAGTCTGTGTCTTTTAATTGGAGCATTTAGTCCATTTACATTTAAGGTTAAGATTGTTATATGTGAACTTGATCCTGCCATTATGATATTAACTGGTTATTTTGCTCGTTAGTTGATGCAGTTTCTTCCTAGCCTCGATGGTCTTTACATTTTGGCATGTTTTTGCAGTGGCTGGTACCGGTTGTTCCTTTCCATGTTTAGTGCTTCCTTCAGGGTCTCTTGTAAGGCAGGCCTAGTGGTGACAAAATCTCTAAGCATTTGCTTATCTGTAAAGGATTTTATTTCTCCTGCACTTATGAAACTGAGTTTGGCTGGATATGAAATTCTGGGTTGAAAATTCTTTTCTTTAAGAATGTTGAATATTGGCCCCCACTCTCTTCTGGCTTGTAGAGTTTCTGCCGAGAAATCTGCTGTGAGTCTGATGGGCTTCCCTTTGTGGGTAACCCGACCTTTCTCTCTGGCTGCCCTTAAGATTTTTTCCTTCATTTCAACTTTGGTGAATCTGGCAATTATGTGTCTTGGAGTTGCTCTTCTCGAGGAGTATCTTTGTGGCGTTCTCTGTATTTCCTGGATTTGAATGTTGGCCTGCCCTACTAGGTTGGGGAAGTTCTCCTGGATGATATCCTGAAGAGTGTTTTCCAACTTGGTTCCATTTTCCCCCTCACTTTCAGGCACCCCAATCAGACGTAGATTTGGTCTTTTTACATAATCCCATACTTCTTGCAGGCTTTGTTCATTTCTTTTTCTTCTTTTTTCTTTTGGTTTCTCTTCTCGCTTCATTTCATTCATTTGATCCTCAATCGCTGATACTCTTTCTTCCAGTTGATCAAGTCGGTTACTGAAGCTTGTGCATTTGTCACGTATTTCTCGTGTCATGGTTTTCATCTCTTTCATTTCGTTTATGACCTTCTCTGCATTAATTACTCTAGCCATCAATTCTTCCACTTTTTTTTCAAGATTTTTAGTTTCTTTGTGCTGGGTACGTAATTCCTCCTTTAGCTCTGAGAAATTTGATGGACTGAAGCCTTCTTCTCTCATCTCGTCAAAGTCATTCTCCGTCCAGCTTTGATCCGTTGCTGGTGATGAGCTGCGCTCCTTTGCTGGGGGAGATGCACTCTTATTTTTTGAATTTCCAGCTTTTCTGCCCTGCTTTTTCCCCATCTTTGTGGTTTTATCTGCCTCTGGTCTTTGATGATGGTGACGTACTGATGGGGTTTTGGTGTAGGTGTCCTTCCCGTTTGATAGTTTTCCTTCTAACAGTCAGGACCCTCAGCTGTAGGTCTGCTGGAGATTGCTTGAGGTCCACTCCAGACCCTGTTTGCCTGGGTATCAGCAGCAGAGGCTGCAGAAGATAGAATATTTCTGAACAGCAAGTGTACCTGTCTGATTCTTGCTTTGGAAGCTTCCTCTCAGGGACTCCACCCTGTGAGGTGTGGGGTGTCAGACTGCCCCTAGTGGGGGATGTCTCCCAGTTAGGCTACTCAGGGGTTAGGGACCCACTTGAGCAGGGAGTCTGTCCCTTCTCAGATCTCAACCTCCATGTTGGGAGATCCACTGCTCTCTTCAAAGCTGTCAGACAGAGTCGTTTGCGTCTGCAGAGGTTTCTGCTACGTTTGTTATTGTTTACTGTGCCCTGTCCCCAGAGGTGGAGTCTACAGAGACAGGCAGGTTTCCTTGAGCTGCTGTGAGCTCCACCCAGTTCGAGCTTCCCAGCAGCTTTGTTTACCTACTTAAGCCTCAGCAATGGCGGGCGCCCCTCCCCCAGCCTCGCTGCTGCCTTGCCGGTAGATCACAGACTGCTTGTGCTAGCAATGAGGGAGGCTCCGTGGGTGTGGGACCCTCCTGGCCAGGTGTGGGATATGATCTCCTGGTGTGCCTGTTTGCTTAAAGCACAGTATTGGGGTGGGAGTTACCCGATTTTCCAGGTGTTGTGTGTCTCAGTTCCCCTGGCTAGGAAAAGGGATTCCCTTCCCCCTTGCGCTTCCCAGGTGAGGCAATGCCTCGCCCTGCTTCAGCTCTCGCTGGTCGGGCTGCAGCAGCGGACCAGCACCGATCGTCCGGCACTCCCCAGTGAGATGAACCCAGTACCTCAGTTGAAAATGCAGAAATCACCGGTCTTCTGTGTCGCTCGCGCTGGGAGTTGGAGACTGGAGCTGTTCCTATTCGGCTCCGCCCTGCCTGATGATTTTTCTATAAGATATTTTTTTCATGTTGGTATGTAGAAATACTTTTTTTTTTTTTTTTTTTTTTGAGACAGAGACTTGCTCTGTTCCCCCAGGCTGGAGTGCAGTGGCATGATCTTGGCTCAATGCAACCTCCGCCTCCTGGGTTCAAACAATTCTCCTGCCTCAGCCTCCTGAGTGGCTGGGACTACAGGCACATGCCACCACATCCAGCTAATTTTTATATGTTAGTAGAGACGGGATTTCACCGTGTTGGCCAGACTCATCTTGAACTCCTGACGTCGTGATCCAACCATCTTGGCCTTCCAAAGTTTTGGGATTATAGGCGTGAGCCACCATGCCCAGTTGGTATGTAGAAATACTTTATATAATCTAGCTGAAATCTAGATATAAAGGAGGCAGAAGAGTGAGGTAACTTCCCAGTCCTATGTTTTTTCTTTTTTTTTTTTTTGAGACGGAGTCAGTAAAGGCATCTGCTTCATAGTAAGGGCCGAATAATTTTTAGCTCTTTTTATTAACCTTCTATGACTACGTATTGAAATCAACAGTGCTCTTTCTAAAGAAGTCTATTATTAAGATTCTTTACGGAATACAAAAGTACAAAATAGGATAAACATGTTCCAAAAATGTTACTTGTATGTATTTCTGTTACTTGATGTGCAGATACCTAAAGGGAATCATTAAGAGGGTCTGTGGGCACTTGCCACATTTTAAGTAGGAACTCATTATTTGACGCGTTTAATCAGTGTTGACAAAAGGAAATTTTCTCAGGTCTCCTCTTCAAATATATATCTATCTGATTTATCTAAATGTACCTATTGTATGGAATAATTTAATCAGATAATTGCTGATTTTTAATGAATTATTTGTAGATATAACTAATGTATGTAGAAGATTTATGAGAATTAACTTTAAATTTGTTACACTTTTTCAGGTTACTGGTAAATTTTGTGGAGTTCCACTATTGTCTATTTTATTTGACTTTCTTTGAAATTTTAGTTCCAGAGTGTTTATTTTATGTATAGGTATGTACACACACACACACACACACACACACACACACACATATAATATACACAAAAAATATATATGTGTATGTGTGTATTTGCATATTTTATCAGAAAAAAACATTATTTAGAGAAATAGAGGACAGATGAACCTAAATCTGATGAGCAGACATGCCTTTTTCTTGAAGAACAAGAATCTAATACTAGTGTCTATGCAGACAGATTTTGACAGGTAATTTTCTTTTATTAAAGAATATGTAAGGTCTTTTTCCTTATAACTTTTCATCATTGTAATTCCCTAAAATTACTAATAATCTCCAAAGACTCTTGCATACTTTTATCACCTTGCTCTTTTCATCTTCCTTCAAGTTGCTTATGCTATTGCTATTTTATTTCAAAAATTGCTTCTTACCCACTTTATCTGCCAACTGAGGTTTTACCTTCTGAGGCTCTTCGAGTTGCCTTTTCTTGCCAGCTGACTCTGCATGCTCTCAACGTGCTTCTGTACACTCACTCTCTGCCTTTTCATCTTTCAGTTTATACCATCTCTCTCTTTCCTCTCTTCTTCAGCTGCACTGAGCTTGTTTTATTTTGTGTGCATAGACAGAAAATGCCCTTATGACAAGACATGCCACTGCTAATCTTATTTTCCATTTCTAGTGTATATTTTATTAAATGTTTTTGTTTCATTTTTTAACCTATGTACTGACACAGTGCCAGGCTTATTTCAAGATTTTTAACTCAGGCAACACCAACTGGCATGTGTTAAACTAGGAGAAGAAAAAAAAGAAGAAATCAAACAGAATAAGAATTCCCGGAAATCAACCGCACTTTCTGGATGAAGGACTTTGGTAATTGAATTGTTACATAGCCACTAGGCTTAGGGAAAGGAATACAGAATGCCCAAGATAAAACTGAGGAGAATTGCTGAGTCCGTTAAACTAGATTTGAATAATTTGTTCCTGTGATAGAACCTATTTCTATAGAAAGGCATCATATGACTGAACCTGAAAATAAAATTACCGTCAGATATAAAGCTCATTGTAAACACAGTAGCAGTGCTAGAAATGTAGAACATTAAAAAATGTAACCAAGTGCCCAGTTATGATTTACCATCAGCATCAGGAAACAAACATATTGCATAGGCATTAGGTTTAGAGCAACTTTTTTTCTATATATGTTAATAAGAATAAGCAAATGGAGAGATTAATTTTTTTTTCTGTTTCTGACATGCTCCTGAATACATTGAGGCCAGCCTAGAATTTTAAAACTTCTTGAAAATATACTTTCAGCATTTCTATTCCAGGATAACTCTTTGAACATTTTGATGTAAATATTTCCTGGTTTAAATAACCCTACACATACATGTGTGTGTGCATTATAAGGTTAAAAAAAAAAAAAAGTCAAATAGGATTGCTTTGCTCCAGAAAGAACTATTGATATATAATGATAAAAAATAAAATTAAATATTAAATGCAATGAGAAATACAGGTTTAAATTGGTTCGCAGTAACACATTGCAATTATCTTTTCCAAAGACAGAGGTCATTACTGAATTTATATTTGAAAAATTCTTTCTATTTATAGGCCTTCAAAATGGTGTACTCTTGTTTTGAAACTTGGAGAATGCCTTAACACACTATTTGCAGGCCAGATCCCTTGTTTCAGCTGTAAGAATAGGTTGGTTGGTCTTCCACAGAAATAACAACTTTGGTTCTTTAGGGTCTGATGTCTTACATTCTGGGGAAAAAAAAAAAAAAGGAACTTTGAATTTTTTTTGTTTTTTTTTCCTATAAAAATATGGTAACCTTAAAAATGAACAAAACAAAGTATTGGTATGATATTTAAGTATATAATTACACAATAAATTTAGAGTTTTATGTAGTCTAGATCACATTAATATTGATCTTTTTCAATCCATTCTATAAAGATGTATACCTCATCAAACATAAATTGCCATTTCTTTATATATCAGTGTAATTTGACTACTTTTATTCAAAAACCACAATTGTCCCATGGGTTTTTTCTAGTTACGTCTCCTGTGAAAGAGGAGAATTTATGCTAAGGCCATCCCAATCTCTGTGCATTTCTTGAGGATTGGAAATTATCTAGTAGATAAGTGATTCTTATGGAAAGCTAAGTGCACATTGAACTTATAAAGATATTTAAAAAAAAAAAAAAACAAGGCAGGCTTGGAATTAAAGTCCTGCTGCGTCTGCTTCAGGTGCTTTTTACTTTATCTTTATCATTATAATTAGGAAGACTCAAGACTGGAATAGCAAATGATTAGTCAAGTGCGCAATTTCAATTCAGTGTTGGAGATGTAGGTGAACATCCTTGTTTGCTCAGGGATTTTTTTGACTCCAGCTCTCCTGTCATTGTCCTGTACTTTTTCAAATGTTAAAAACATACCATTGGAATAACATTCAGTATGACAATATTTTGCGTACAACATGACAATGTCAATACAAAGAAATCACAATATACCAATGGCTGGGTCTGTATATTTTATGGCCAAGTTGAAAGAACAACAGTAGCTAAAGATAAATAACATATAGCTTTTGTTACATGCTGAATTATTGGGAACATTACACTTTCTTATATATTCTATTGCACAGGTAGGGATTCCGAATACTTTTGATGTGTTTGTGGTTGGTGACGTGGAACAAAAAGATGCAGTTTTATGTGTGTGTGTGTGTACATATATATATATATATATATATTTTTTTTTTCATTTTATACAAACTGGTAAATGTTTCCTCTCCCTTTTCTACTGACAATAATAATACAGTTTAGATCATTGAGGATACATATTTCCTAGGAGCTCAGATTATAATAATATAATATTTATATAAAACCTTACAATTTATACAAATCTTCATATTTATCATCTACTTAGTGTGGTCTTTATTGTGTGTGCCATGCATTTTTATTCCTTAATATTAAAGAACTAAAGGGAAGACAGTTTACTTAATGTAGCCTAGTTTTCCTCAACCTATTTAATACTGTTTTCTGTAAACCAGGTAACTGATCCCATGAAAAATTCTAAAGGTAAAAATCATAAAGAAAATAAAAGGACTAATCAATAAAATATAAAAATAATTATTTTGTATTTATTCTGTATTTATTCTGAGTGTCGTAACTAAAACCCACATAGAGTAATGAGAATAATGATGCAATAGCATTATATTTTGAATTGTTATCTGTAACATATTTTTAACAGCTTCCTTCTTCTACGGAAACTTTCTTCATTCAGAAGCTCAGCATTCACCTTCCTTGTTTCAGAAAAGGGATAAGACCACAGAAAGCAGAGAAAACAAAGCACATTAATTCTGAATTTTCACATTCAAGTAGCCAATTCAAACTGATAGCTAAGAGTTATGGCTCCTTTTTACCTCCTATACTCCAACAAGAAGAATAGTTGTGCCACAAAATAATAAATATGTAGAAGGATGGATTCCTAAGGAAAGGGTCTTGGGAGACATTGCTTGCCAGGAATGGGCCTGGGTAAAGCAATAATATTTTGGGGCAATTTGGGGACATAGAAGACTTCCCTTTCCGAATAAAGCACAGACAATGTCAGGACCCAGAGAAGGCTGTAAGACATATTTGGTCAGGGATAAACAGATGGAGTGTGGAAGTTTCATGCTTCAGTATGGGCCCCAAATAACAGAATGAGCCCCTGTGTCTCTGACCAAGTCATATAAGTAAATGAATGGACAGGAGTTTCTGAAGAAGCCCTGCAGTTGGAAAAGGGCTGGTTTAATTGTACCTACACGGACTGATGTTTGTGGACCTACTGGAGTTAAATGTAGCTAAAGGCTCTGTTTAGATGGTTGTCCTACCTGCGCTGGCACAGCCTCTTGAAATCTAATGCAATCCTGGGTAAAGAAGCCTAAAATGATTTCAATTATGCCTGAATTGCTGAGTTGAATCAGGTTAATAAGTAGAGGATTTTTTGATAATATAGATTTGGCAGATTAAAGTTCTTACCTAATATAAGAACAATGTTTTCTTTCCCTGAGGCTAAAGAAGATTCTATAACAACGTGGTAAGGGGGCATCAAGACAAATATAGTAGAGTTTAGACAGTGGTGGGTATCTGAGAAGAAGGGCCTCACACTACATCTCCCAGCCTGAGCTGGAGGAATGGAGACAGAAATTCTAAGTAGGGTGCATGTACAAGTGGTCCCAGGACTTTATTTTTTCCCCATTTCAGGGTATGCTCAGGGAGGTAGCAACATGGCATCAGGAAACAAGCCCTGAGTAGAGAAGGTCTTAGGAAAACTTGGCGGAGTTTATGGGCACCCGTGATAGCCTGGGAGGAGTGGAAAATGCACACGAGTGGCAGAGGAATAGATAGAAACTTGGTTCTACAGACTTTAGTGGTGCTTATCAGAGAATAGTCCTGTGGACTGCAGAAGGATACTAATATATTAGGAAAAGCTGGGCTTGACTTGATGGTTTGGAAAGACAGATGATTTAGAATAATGTGCATGAACTAAGATTGAAGGCACAATGTGACCAGGCACCTCAGTCGATGCTCAGGGCATCCCTACCAATCCCGGCAAAGTACACCTTTATACTTTGCACTTCATGCTTTTGATCTGTGAACACATCCCAGAGGTAAGAAATGGGAGAATGGGGAGATGGTGGTGAATTGCCTAAGATTAAGTTCTACCGCAGGGAGGAATCTGGACTCCAAATAAAATCATTTCATAGAAACCTACAATTACATTTCTTGATCAACTGAGTTTATGAAATGTGATTTATAATACTTTTTATTTACATGCCATTTTACATTTTTCAAAATATATTCTTTTACTTCAGTTGCACATCTGCAGCAGTAGGTGCTAGCAAAACATATTTTATTTTGCCCATGCTGTTAAAATAGAATCTTTATAATTGAGACCTACTGAAATCAGGCATTTTAAAAGCCTCTGAAATTAGAATCTTTGTTCTTTCTTTTTCAGAATTTCAGAATATTCTAGTAGTCTGAAAATATCTAGATCTTAATGTTCTTCAGACTTTTCTGATTAATGGTTGTTCTTGATCAGAGTAATTTAGGATATCAATACAAGGAGCTAGGCATCAAAAGTCAATTCTGATCCTTATATTGTCATTAAATGACTTTTAAAATAGATTATTGTGATTGTTTTGCTTGAATTTCCATTGCTATGAAAAAATTTTAAGTAATAAACATGAATAACTTTATTATAGGGAATTGCTAATTCATCATTTTATGCTTAAAAAAATACCTTCCAAAGCAGGAACATTTTATTTACACCTGGTAAATGTTAAAATACAATCTACATAAAATGTTATTAAGGGCTGGGCGTAGTGGCCCTTTATCCCACCTGTAATCCCAGCACTTTGGGAGGCCGAGACCAATCTGGCCAATATGGTGAAACCCCGTCTCTACTAAAAATACAAAAATTAGCCAGGTGTGGTGACACACGCCTGTAGTCCCAGCTACTTAGGAGGCTGAGACAAGAGAATCACTTGAACCCGGAGATGGAGGTTGCAGTGAGCCAAGATCAGGCCACTGTACTCCAGCCTGGGTAATAGAGCAAGACTCCATCTAAAAAAAAAAAAAAAAAAAAAAAAAGTTATTAATGCCTTGATATATTTACTATTAATTCAAAAGGTTAAAAGGTTACATGAAACTAAATACAAATTTAAATAAAAAGCTGGGCATATGCACTGGGCCGAAAGAGTTACGAGTTACTTGTAATTAAATGTTTAATGTTACTTGTATTTGATGACTATGATGTAACTATAAAGGCATGCTACAAAAGAATGGATAATTTTGATAAGTTGTTTAAAGCAGTATTTTATTAGTCTTAGATATTTTAATGGTTTGGATATCAATTGTATGCTATGCTATAGTTCATACTTCTGAATTTTATTTCATGGCTTGTATGTGGAGTTTAATCTCATATTCTGAGGATAGTCTTTTAACTGACACAGAATTTTTTGTACTTCTGCTACTGCTAGTTATGCTTTTGTGGAACTGTCTTAAAAATGCACATTCAAATAAATTTGCTTCTTTTAATTGTTCCATATAATGATGTTTCTATAAAAGATACAATTTTAAAAAGGGCTGCCTATGACTTTCGTGTCTAATTTCTTTTCATTCAGCTTAGCTGATGATAGCATAATTTTGAATTTCACAAGAGTACCAGTTGGTTTATTTCAGTTGGAGGCTAAATTTACAGGAACTTATGGAAACTCTAGGAAATTCACATCATTCAATTACTTGACTCTCCCAACAGCCACATCTTCCTCACACAAGAAAGATTTGTGTAGAGTAAGAGCTAAACACCTGCAAATGGACATGAAAAGAACACGAAAAACAGATAATACATGCAGAAACCTGAGGGATTTTTAAAAAATTTAAAATATAATCATATTATTTCCCTCTTAAAATGTATTAGGCCTTTCCGTGGCTTAAGAATACAGTGAAAAAAAACTCATCATTACCTATAGGACCTGTCATGTCCTGTTCCCTGCTTACCCCTCAAAGTTCACTTGCCATCTTTTTGTCTCTTCCTGTAGCTTTATTGGCCTTTTATGATAACTTCAGTGTCCTATGCCCTTTTTAGCCTCTGTTCCTTTGCATGTACTGATTCCCAAAGCCTGAAAACTCTTCTCCCTATCCTCTTCAATCTGGCTAACTCTTATGTGTCCTTCAAGTCTCAGCTTCAAATATTGTCTCTTCTGTGAAGACTCTTCTGACACTTCAAACAGAATTAGGTTATTGCTCTTGAATAGAACTTTTTTTGTGGCTGTTCCCTACCACCTACCTCAGATCTTGACACATTAAGGGCATTCAAGAATGCCTCTTGACTGAGGAATCTTAGGAATTATGAGGCCTCTCCGTTTAGATTTAAGTATAGAAACATCTTTATGTGGGAGTTATTGATGTCTCTGCTGTTTCACTACTTCGTCATATTTCTACCTTACAATCGTAAGCTTCCATTCAGAATTAGTATCCAGGTGCAGTTCGAGAGCTCTTGATTATCAAATATGGAGCTGTAACCTTCAAAACTCAAATGCCAAGTCTTTCTTATTTTCCCTTTTCTTGATACCCATCATGAGGACTGATGAGGAAATACAGAGCTGGGAGGAGGTTGAGCAGAAGAGCTCAGACATACCCCTGAAAAAATGTCACATTTATGAGACCCAAACATGAGGCAATGGAACATGTCTCATTTTGGCCATCAGATATAGGATCTACTTCCTAACTTATTTTATGCCCTGATAAAAATGGGTAAAAGCAGTATGAAGACAGACAAGGTTAGATTAATCAGTCTGCAAGTCTACCCAGAGGCTGCATGATACGCATTGCATCATAGTTTATTTATATCTGTTGAAAAAGAAATTATGATTTTAATAATAATACATTTTCGGTTTTCATAATTTCATTTTCTAGTTCAAGCTTATTTTCTCTTTTTCTTAATTCATTGTGTCGTGAGCATTCTGTGAGAGTGGCCCAGTTGGCTAAACAGCAGTCTGGAAACTCAGGTGCTGCGTAGCCTATCCCCTGCTGGGCTTTTAACTTGCTGTGTAACCTTGAACATACTTCTTAATATCTCTGTGCTCCAACATCAGGATTTGTAAAATAGTGGAAAAAAAGTATTAAACTGCAGGCATATTTGTGAAGAAACACTAGTAAATGAGGTTGAAAAGCTCTTTGAAAATATAAAGTCCTAACCATAAGAAAAAGAGGAAATCAGCCAAAAGAACAACTGAGAATGCCCTTGAATGTACTTAGCTGTTGATGGAGAAATTTAGGTCTGATGTGCGGAAAATTTTCCTGACAGTGGGTTGTTAAAATAGGCTACCTCTTTGGCTTTTAATATTTTCCTGCTGTTTCACATTTTATTATGTCAATGACAATCTCCCATCAAGGTATATGTGGAAGCTATAGAATAGAAACTGTGCCATACCTTGTTATATGAGACATGGCCAGGTTTTGAGTTAACGGTCTTCATTAGTGATCAATTTTCACCTGTATCTTAGACAATTACTAGGCAGAATCTGTCAAGTAAATAACGTTGTTTGGTGGCTCCAGAATTTCACAGCTTAAAGTATTGGTCTTCCTGAGAATATTTAGTACTTAACAAAATAGTCAACCTAGAAATCCGAAGTTGTAGAAATTGAGGCATTTGAGACCAGGGAAAGGGTATTTTTATTTATTTATTTGTAGTCAGAGGTCCTTCTTGGGGCTGCAGAAATCACATCCTAAGTGATCGCTTGTTTTCAGCTTAATTCCAAATTCGTTATCCAATCTATTTAATCTCTTTATTGAGTACATTTCTGGAGGGAAAGTTTAAAAGAGTGATTTAGGAATTAAAATGTGTACGTAAAATATTGTCTAAAGGGATTTTTAAAATTTACTTTTAGATGTCCTATAATGAATTCATAGAAACAGATTAGGTTCCAGAATGTTAATATTGTTCTCCTAAACTTTAATATTAAAATTTATTACAGCTTCTTTTTTCTATTTGGAACTTTAGTCTTCTATATGTGTGCAAAAACAAATACCCTACCTTAAAAATCAGATAATGTTTTTGCAGTAATACCCGAACATGATAAGGTAATAATATTGATGATATTAACAAGATATAAAATCCAATGTAAAAATCCTACTGCATAGTATATGGTTAAGTGGGTTTTTGTTGTTGTTGTTGTTGTTGTTTTTCTTCATTTTTTAAGATTTTCCTAAATATGTCCGCTGGGTATGGTGGCTCACGCCTGTAATCCCAGCACTTTGGGAGGCCGAGGCTGGCGGATCATGAGGCCAGGAGTTTGAGACCATCCTGGCTAACACGGTGAAACCCTGTCTTTACTAAAAATAAATAAACAAAATTAGCGGAGCATGGTGGCGGGCGCCTGAGTCCCAGCTACTCGGGAGGCTGAGGCGGGAGAAGGGCGTGAACCCAGAAGGCGGAGCTTGCAGCGAGCCAAGCTTGCAGGGAGCCGAGATTGCGCTACTGCATTTCAACCTGGGTGACAGAGCGAGACTCCGTCTTAAAAAAACAAAAAAAAAAAAAAGAAAAAGAAAAAGAGATTGTCCTAAATATGTCACAAACTCTGATGGATGTGCATAATATTACCATTAATTTATCATAAGTAAATATTGTGATGCTTACACAGAAGAAAGGAGTCTGAGGATTATGAGATCACTTTGGTTTATCCATAGCTTTTATTTCGCAATTTCAGTAATTTATCTCAAGTTTCAGTCTCTAACTTGTCCTCCCTTGATAAAGATTTTTTAAGGAATGTAAAAACGTTATTTTCAATACGTTAGTAAACTTGCAGTGTTTCCTAATTAAAATCTAAACCTTTAGGCATATAGCTTTTAATTGTGGCTATGGTGAAATAAAATTAAATTTGGCCTAAAGCTGCCTCTGTGGATAACAAACTATAACCTAACTTACTATATAAGCAAACTGCAACCTAACTTAAGGATGTAAACAAACTGCAACCTAAATTGAAAGCATATTCTTATAACAAATAGCTGAGTTACAGCCAATCACAGCAGCCACGCTTCAGCTAATCAGAGGCCGCCAACTATTCAGACCAGGTTCATATAAGGGAAACACCTAGCCATAACCAATATATTTCTGTATGTCACTTTCTTTTTCTGTCTATATAAATATTGCCTGCCCACATTGCTGGGTCGAGCTCTATGAACCTCTTCTGGTTCTGAGTGCTTCCTCATCTGTGAATCATCATTTGCTCAAACTCTGCTAAATTTAATTAGTTTAAATTTTTAAGAGTATATTTTATTGCATTCTAGTTGTTTAATTGTTGAAAATATAGTGCAGGCTTTCCTTAAAATCACCGACAGCTTTCTGAGTTATGGTCACAGCACAATCGGCTATCAAATTGAGACGGTTTCCCTTCTTATCCTCAGCTTTGAAGTTTCTTCTTGATATGACCTTTGTCTTTCTGTTTTCAATTTCCAAATTTTTAAGTGGCAAAATTACAATTTTTTTCCTTTTCATTATGACATGATTGAAAAATCCCTAATCAATACTCAGTACAATATATAGCATTAATAACATTTTAGGCTTATCATGGCTTTTCTTTTATGATCAGAGTAAGCATGTTATTTTCCAAGAGGAATATACAAACTTTTCCTTTTAAAAGCATAGGTTAAAATGAGGGAATCTTTATGAGAGTGAATGGAAAAAGAGCAGAACCAATGAAGCCAGAAGATATATTTTACTTAGAAAAGCAGACACAAAATTTATAGTGCCCTCTTTAAATAATATATTAGTTTGATCCTGCTGTGCTATATATTTTTATATATTTAATGTGAACTTGGGGACTCATTTAGGTTTGGACCAAGCTAGTCTTACCTGTATCTATACCAGTGAAGTTGTTGCTACTTACAGGACAGAAAGAAGCAGTGACTCATACATGTCAATCCTATGAGACAAGTTGAGTTTTATTAACTGTCACAAAACATTTTCTTGGTGTAGTGTCCAAAGCAGCATTCAATAGGTAGGAGCTTTGTCATATGGCATACGTTCTACTGGTCATTAATGATATTAATACTTCTATATTTTATATGATTGATAACATTGAAATTATGTGCTTTGTTATAATGGAAAGTGAAGAACTGATCATATTTCCTGAAGTATACTCTATTGGTTTAAACATAAATAGTCAAATAAATACCTTGCCTTCAAATTTAAGCTATAGAGAAACTCTTTTCTCTAGACCTGATTTACACATACCATCAGGATTTATTTTCTTTTTCCTTTTTTTTTTTTTTGTAAGAATTGACTGGTTAATGTTTACAAAGTATTTTGAAGGTGTAAAGTGCTGTGCAAGTGCTAAGCCCAATAAAAAGTATTTCATATAAAATCTGAGAGCTGACTTGTACAGCATCCAGCTTTGTGAGTGAATAGAGCAAAGATGATTAAAATCAACATCATTTGTAATTTAAAATACCGTGAACAACAAAGAAGAGCCAACTATGGCTTTCATTTGGCAGGTTGCAAATATAGATTGCCGAACAGTGGTAGTCTGTCAATATAAAGCAGTTAGCACTTCACTAAGCAACTTGAGAGTTTTCTACCTTAGGAAAAGAAATATGAAATCAGATTGGGAGTAACATTATTATTTTAATGGATTAACTATGTCATTATTAAAAAGAAAACTACAACTCAACAAAATCCAAGAAAGTCTTTGCTCTAGAACTTACCAGTGTGGCGAATGTTTAGAAAGGTGAAACCCTTTCCATGAAGCCTTTCCCTAGCTCCACCTGTCTTGAATGTGCAGAGGGATGATGACAGAATTCAACTGAACAGAAGAAAGAAAGCATTGTATTCGTAAGAAAGTATTGAGAATAGATAAAAGGTTGATATTTGTTGATCACAGACCACTCATGTGAAGTGGAGCTTTGGAATGCAGATTTCCACAATCCTAGTTTCATAAAATGAAAACTATTTTATATTACTGTAATAAATGTTGATTGAGTCCACAAAATATCCTCAGAACTTTGAGAGAATGCTTTTACTACTGTATTTTTATAAAACCACTTCTAAAAAATAATTTAATTCTGCTCTTAGGGAATATACAGATGAATAAGACACAGATCACGAACTCACAGAACTAGCAGTAGGGAAATTATAATAAAATGTGTAAGTAAACACCTATACTACAAAAGAGAATGCGAAAGTTAGATAATTAAGATATTAATTTGATATTGTGGGAATTTAGAGGGCGACATTCTGCCTTCATCAGGGGAAATCAAATAATACTTTTAATTAAAGTTATATAGTTCTGCCAATTTATATACCTGTCACCTTTGAATTATTTCAGATAAAAGGATTTAAGGAAACAGCAACAATAAAAAGATTAATTAGTTCATTAATTCTACAAGTATTTATCCTAACTCTGATTGTATTTATATTTTTTATGTTTCTGTTGTTGTTGTTGTTGTTGTTGTTGTTGTTTTGAGACAGGATCTTGCTCTGTCACTCAGGTTGGAGTGCAGTGGAATGATCGCAGATCACTGTAGCTTCCAACTCCTGGCTCAAGTGATCCTCCCATCTCAGCCACTGGTGTAGATGGGACTACAGGTGCGCACCACCATGCCTGGCTAATTTTTATTTTTATTTTTTTCTGTATAGACAAGGTCTCACTATGTTACCTAGGCTGGTCTTAAATTCCTGGCTTCAAGAGATCCTCCCACCGCAGCCTCCCAAAGTGCTGAAATGGCAGGTGTTAGCCACCAAGCCTGGTCTCATCCTGACTCTTACAGTATTTAAAAACAAAGATCTTGGGTTTAGAGAAATGCATTGCTTTGTTGGTAAATCAAAGCTGTGTGTTTATGGTTCAGAGATTAATTAATTTTTTTGTGATACATTACTTAGATTACTATGCTTGAGGACAATCCACTCATTTTTTTAAAGTTGCAACAAGATTCATTTCCATATTTTTACCTAAATTCTGGGCAGATAGGTTATAGTCAGTATGCTTTAATCATCCCATTGGCCAATGGACCTTCTCAATAACAAAATGAGATATGACCTGCCCCCAAATGTAAAGAGAACTAGATACTATTGAAGTAGAAAAACTATGCTTTATTACCATTGTAATACCTTCTACTGATAATCTTATTCTGTAGCTTGTGGCCCTCTCACACCCAGGTTCCTCATGTTGCTTCTTAATCTTCTATCATCCATATTCCTGGGACCTTATCGGTCACCAGTTTCTTTTCTGCTGCTAGAGTTTATCATAACTCTCTTTTAATGTGCACATTTAATAAAAAATATTTGAAAATTTTTAAAGTATAAGGACATTAACAAAATCTCTCATGATCTCACTATCCAGGATAATTATTTTTCAAACTATTTTGGTGCATTCCTTCAAACGATTTTTTCCAATCTGACTTCTTTAAAAAGTTGTTATAATATTATATAAATACATATTTACTTAACATCATTTAATCAACTTTCTAAAGATTTATTCTGGAAGGTGCTCCAGGTGCCTTTTCTCCGTTATTTAAATTTCAAGAAATAAGAAATACCAAATGCATTAAATCTCCAACATAAAAAGAAGTTAATTCACAAAGCTCAAAACTAAGAATATCATATTTGAACCATGCCAACATTACTATTTGCCTAAAATATCTGAGTATGAAACCTGTATCCATTCATGAATCGATATTTGTTGAATGCTCATTAAATGCTGTGAGAAACACTGGGAGGAGCACAGTATTTGGCAATGCAATGGGATGTGATGGGCTGGCAGGAGTACTGCCCCATCGCATTACTTGTGTGATCATGGGGTAACCGTTTCTACATATGTCAGGTTCTTCACTAGACTTTGGGCTCCTTGATGTTAGGATACATAATTCATTTTTGAATCACTATCACCTAACACAAAACATAACACATACTAGGTGGCTAATGAATTAAACAACTGGACTATATTGGATAACTTTAATCCAACATAAATTCTAATTTTGATGAATAATTCCTAAGCTATATATCAATCATTCATCACTAAAAAGACAACTAACTTTGGTCTTTCATATATGTCAAATTCTTATACTGTGACAGCCAATGTGTTTTAAATACATTGGCTATAACCTTCACAAACTCTAAGGGGCAAAGGCCCTTGTTTTCACGATTTTATAATAACTGAGGTTTGGAATATTAATTTTCTCAAGTTCTTGTAGCAAGTGGAGAACAGTATGTGAATCCCATTTCAACGCCTACTATAGCAGACTGTTTCACAGATGATACCTTAAAGGATTGCACCAAAGTTCAGGCAACTAGAACTTTCAGAACTTAACATCATCACTAGCTTAAAAGCAATCTGTAAAGGTCCTTAAATTTATTTGCAGCAATTTTTTTTTTTTTTTTTTTTTTTTTCCGGAGGAGAGACTAAAAATTGTGACATGCTACTCTAGATGAAATAATTCAGCTTTGTTAACTAGGGGTAAAAATGCTAGAAAGTTTTCTTTTACTATATTAATTTCTCAATTCTGCATGTGAAGAAGGATATTTTAAAAATGGGACTTATCCCAAAAGACAGTGAATAAACTGAAAACAACTTCTTTTAAGGTTAAAGTAACAGGGTTTTACAAGCTTGAATATCCTATTCAAAATATTCCAGATTGAACGATGCATCTGTGAAAGTCTAAATGAAATTTATCGCATGTGACTAGAGTTCAGACTTAAGAACAATGAATGGGAATTCTTAGGGAACTGAATCTAAGTCTTTAAAGGAGTATCATTTTAACAATTATGGCTACCTGTCCCACAAGATGGCAGGTGACTGTGTCTTTGATCTTTATTACCAGGGCCTGGCATCATGTCTGACCTTGTAGTCACCTTTCAATGTTGATTTACTAAGTAAATGAATGGATGTTCAAACAAACAGCATAAAGGGCTAGTTGGTAAGGTAGTGGGTTCCTATTAACAGAAGATTAATTCTCAGTCTTGATGGGGACTCGGCAGTATTCTGTGGAAGGATTCCTGAAAAGCCTAGTATGAGAAAAGCCTGGGACTAGGTCAAGTACAGATGGTCAGCTAGGAAAACCTGGCTGCCAGGTCAGGGTGGAGGTTAAAGTTGGACAATGAGCTAAGAATTCCTGCTTAGAAAGTAGATCAGTGCCAGTGCTGGAGGCGGGGATGAGGCTGCAGAGCTGTGCTAAGAGGTTCCAGCTGTCAGAGAACAGGCAGGCCATTTACATGAGTAAGTCTTAGATGCCTTTGAAATAAAAGATTTTAGCATTTTGATGAGTTAAGATTACTTGAACACTTGGAAAAATAAAATTGCAGATCTTTTCATAAACTGTTAGTAATTACTAAAAAGAAATCATTTCCAGAAATAGTATGTTCAAATCAGTGACTCTCAAATATGACAGTATAACTCCCAACTGTGAGTATTAATTCTGACTTAGGAATGGGATGAAATTATTTCTAAGTTAACTTTTTACTTATAAAAGAAAAAAAAAAGCAAAGCCCTCTCCTCTCTTCCTACTACTAATAAAATATAATTATACAGTTTTTATAAGTTTTGGATGTTCTTTGATATATAGAAATATTTCTTCACTTATATTTATGAATGTCAGCAAAATAGTTTAAAAGTGAAAATTTAATGAACACTTTTAACTTTGCATTATAGTAAATAATCGTCTGATTGTTTTTATAATAATTATATTATTAAATTATCTAGAATTTTAGTTTTTAGGAGCCTAAAGTATCTGTTTTAATAGTTTCTAAAGTTAAAAATAAAGATTTTCTTCACTTTAAATTCAATTTTTCTCCTCTTCCAAATAGTAAGAACCCCCAAATTTAGCTGACTACCTTCCTGCCCCCCTCAAAGCCTGGATTCCTCCTACCAATGACTATGGACAAATGAAAATATTTTGATCAATGAAAACTAAGTATTACATGTAACTTTCAGGAAATACGCTCAAAGGGAATGAGATTCCCTTTCTTATTCCCTTTGCTTTTTTCCTGGGATGTGGATAGGATGACTTGGGCACAAGCAACCATCTTGTGCAATGAGGCAGGACTGAGGATGGTGGAGTATCAGAAAGCTACAAAACAGCTCTGAGCTGTTAAATTTGAATATCTAATACTGAAAGTGAATAAATGTTTATCTTATTTGGCATCTTATACTGGTATTGTTATTGTGGTTGCCATTGTTAACATCATATGTAACTGAATGCTGATATATCAGAAGATTCAACTGTCATGAATAAACACACCTACGTACTCTCACATTTGTGTTACACTGTTGTAACTGATTTGCATTGGAGCTGCTGAGCAACCTTTACAGCTCTGACAGTTATAAAAGTTTACCAAATACCTTTGGCAATTTGAACCATCATAAACTGACATCAATGACTGATGTATTTCTAAATCTTACCTTCTGGGAAACAGGAAAGCTATCTCAAAATCTTTCTCCAAACTTAGTACTCTGTAAGTCGTTAAAATATATATTTGGAAAATGAATCATATCTAATTGAGGGAATTTTTTTAAATAACATTTTTTAAGTTAGATAAATTGCCATATTGTCATTTGAAGTCTGTAATAATATACAAAATTTGTGATATTATTTTATTTTAATAACATTATAGTTTTGGCTATTCATTCACATGATGTGTAGTAGAGTGCTTGTATTGAGACCTAGCTCCTTGTTTTTGCTCTGTGGTCTGATATCTTTTTATCCCATGAGTTTGCTTTTCAACATAGACTTGACTGCAATAAGTCAACTGAAATTTTGCTGAGTACCGTTTATGGAACCTGGAGTCAAAGGCTCCTTCCTCGCCTTTGGGTGCTCAGGGCATTGAGCCAATATTTTGATTTGAGGTCATGTTATTCCTTTATTCATGCTATTCACAATGTGGCTATTAAATGTATACCTATATTAAGAATTCCTGCTGTTATAATAGGTGTACCAAATAAAACTCAAATCATGCGTAAATGCTCCATAGGGAAATTGGGCAAAGTCTGTGAAACTGGTTTTTAAAAAAGCATTAGGGATGTTTTAAGAACATCTTTAGTAGAAGCATCTAAATTACTTTTCTTTTTAAGTCTTGTTTTAAACAATAGTTCATCTGAGGCAAGAAAAGTGTGTAAAGATTTTGTGATTCTAAGAATATCTATGAAAGAAGATAATTGAGAAAATGCTTTACACCAAAAGTGATTCTAGATAATTGTTCTTAAAAGTCATGTGTTAAAAATAACATCTGAAAGAGTTATGTTGTAGAAAAGATTTGCAAATCACTGTTGTGCAAAAGTTACTAATACATGTATGATTACCATGTATGCATAATAGAAGTCTGTACTTACGAACATTCATCTACACAAATGGATCCTATACCAGAGAAAGAAAGTAGGTTTTTCAATTATATTTTAGCTGATTCTTTTTTTTTTTTTTTTTTTTTTGAGACGGAGTCTTTGCTCTGTCACCCAGGCTGGAGTGCAGTGGCACGAACTCGGCTCACTACAAGCTCCGCCTCCTGGGTTTACGCCATTCTCCTGCCTCAGCCTCCCGAGTAGCTGGGACTACAGGCGCCCACCACCTCGCCCGGCTAGTTTTTTGTACTTTTAGTAGAGACGGGGTTTCATCGTGTTAGCCAGGATGGTCTCGATCTCCTGACCTCGTGATCCGCCCGTCTCGGCCTCCCAAAGTGCTGGGATTACAGGCGTGAGCCACCGCGCCCGGCCCTATTTTAGCTGATTCTAAAGTGGGACTAGGTGCACAGTTTGAAGAAATAAATTTATTTTTCTAATCATAAATAAGAGGTCAATGCCACAGATGTAGATATAGATAATATCTATATCTATGTATGTAATTCACTCACTTCACTCTTTTAAGTTTTCAAATGTAATACACCTATATAAATGTGCATATATCATAAGTATACAACTCAATGGATTTTTGCAAACTGAAAATACTCAGGTAACTAGGACTTAAGGGAAAAAAAAATGCCAAGTTTCTAGATACCCACTTTTGCTCCCTTCAAGTCACAAGTTCACCACAATGGTAACCACTGTCCTGACTTGTAGTAGCACAGAGATTTTTGCTTTTTGGCACATTTTTTTTCATTTTGAAAGTTGAGAACTCAAATATTTTCAGCTACGTAAAGAATGTGAAACAATTTTAAGAGTTCAGCTCAATAAAGTTTTACACATTTATACTTTTGTGTAACCATAATTCAGATCAAGATATAGATTTCTACCATGCCAAGATTATTCTCATGTTCCTCTCTAGCCAATAGTCGTTCCCTTTCCAGAAAGAGGCTTTGTTAGCTGCTGTGCTGGCTGCAGAGGCTAGAAGTGGATGAAACATAGTCCTTGTCCCCAAGGAATATATAGTAGAGGATCCAGATCTATAAGCAGGAAATTTCAATCTTGTGTGCTAAGGGTTATGATGGAGATAAGAAAGGAGTGCCGTGGGGTCCCCTAGGAAGGGCAGCTAGGTCCCTCTTAAAACATCAGGCAAGTCAGTGAAAACAATGATTAACCTAAGAGGTAAAAGATGGGAAGGGACCAGCCAGGTAGAGAAATTACCGAAGAACTACATCTGTAGAACTCTAGAGGCCAGAAATCAAATGGCCTGGAGTTCAGGACGACTGTACCTTAAAATGTTAGGCAGAGAATGATAGAAAATGATCAGGAAAGATCATCAGAGACCAGGTCACATAAGAAATATGGACTTTGTCTTGAGGTTGTGGCAAATGTGACATGGTCAAATCTGAGCTTTAGAAAGTTCACTGGCTGTAGTTTAGAGACCGAATTGAGAAGAGCAAGGCTGAACCTAGGGAGAAGAAAGGTGATAGTCTCAGGATTCTAAGTGACAATAGAACCAGAGGCAAAATAACAAGAAATGTAGTCAACATTAAAGCCAACATTAATCAAGCGAGGTACTACTAAGTACTTGCACAACTTATCTCCTGTGAATCCTCACCACAGCAACATGAGTAGATTTTATTAGCTCAATTTAACTGATAATGAAACAGACATATAAAACTGAGCAGCATGCTTAAAAATCACACAATAATTGATGGAGCCAAGATTCAAACTCAAAAAGGCTAACTCTAAGATTTGCCATCTTAAGTATTCTCAGTAAAATTCTTCTTTTTAACACATTTAATTCATTATTAGCAAATTTCTTAAGTTTACATGAATTATAAATTTATAGAACTTTTCTCCATGGGAAGAAGCTTTTTAATTTTTCTCTTATTGAATCTGCATTCCCATCTTCACCTGTTCTTCCAAACATAGAAACATTTCTCATTTTCGATCTAAGGTATTAACATGGTTTGACTGTGTCCCCACCCAACTCTCATCTTGAATTGTGGTTCCTATAATCCCCTTGTGTCCTAAGAGGGACCTGGTGGGCTGTAATTGAATCATGGGGATAGATATCCCCATGCTGCTGTTCTCATGATAGCAAGTAAGCTATCATGAGATCTGGTGGTTTTATAAGGGGCTTTCCCTCTTTTGCTCAGCACTTGTCTCTTGACTGCTGCCATGTAAGAGGTGCCTTTGCTCTTCCTTTGCCTTCCACCATGATTGTGAGGGCTCCCCAGCCATGTGGAACTGTGGGCCCATTAAACATCTACTTCTTTGTAAATTACTCAGTCTCAGGTATTAGCAGCATGAGAACAGAGTAATACAATAAATTGGTACTGGTGGAATTGGGTGCTGCTATAAAGATACCCAGAAATGCGAAAACGACTTTGGAACTGGGTAACAGGCAGAAGTTGGAGCAGTTTGGAGTGCTCAGAAGAAGATAGGAAAATGTGGGAAGTCTGGAACTTTCTAGAGACTTGGGGGACTCAGAAGACAGGAAGATGTGGGAAAGTTTGGAACTTTCTAGAGACTTGGTGAATAAGTTTGACCATAATGCTGATAGTGATATAGACAATAAAGTCTAGGCTGAGGTAGTCTCAGATGGAGATGAGGAACTTGTTGGGAACTGGAGCAAAGTTCACTCTTGCTATGCAAAGGGACTGGCGGCATTTTGTCCCTACCCTAGAGATCTGTGGAACTTTGAACTTGAGAGACATGATTTAGGGTATCTGGCAGGAGAAATTTCTAAGTAGCAAAGCATTTAAGAGGAATCAGGACATAAAATTGGGAAAATTTGCAGCCTGATGATGTGACAGAAAAGAAAAACCCATTTTCTGGGGATAAATTCAAGCCTGCAGCAGAAATTTGCAGAAGTAACAAGGAGCTGAATGTTAATCACCAAGACAATGGGGAAATGTCTACAGGGCATGTCAGAGAGCTTCATGGCAGCCCCTCCCATCAAAGCCCGGAAGCCTAAGAGGAAAAAATGGTTTCCTATGCCAGGTCCAGGGTCCCCCTACTGTGTTTAGCCTAGGGACTTGGCTCCCTGCATCCCAGCCGCTCCAGTCATGACTGAAAGGGGCCAATGTATAGCTCAGGCCATGGCTTCAGAGGGTGCAAGCCCCAACCCTTGGCAGCTTCCACGTGGTGTTGAGCCTGTAGGTGCACAGAAGCCAAGAATTGAGGCTTGATAACCTATGTCTATATTTCAGAGGATGTATGGAAACATCTGGATGTTCAGGCAGAAGTTTGCTGCAGGGGTGGCATCCTTATGGAGAACCTCTTCTAGGGCAGCGTGGAAGGGAAATGTGGAGTTGGAGCCCTCACACAGAGTCCCCACTAGAGCATTGTCCAGTGGAGCTGTGAGAAGAGGACTACTGTCCTCCAGACCCCATTATGGTAGATCAAACAACAGCTTGCACCATGTACCTAGAAAAGCCTCAGACACTCAATGCCAGCCCATGAAAGCAGCCAGGAGGGGAACGTTACCCAACAAAGCCACTGGGGTGTAGCTGACCAAGGCTGTGGGAAGCCCACCTCTTGCATCAGCATGACCTAGATTTGAGATATGGAGTCAAAGGAGATCATTTTGGAACTTTAAGGTTTAATGACTGTCCTACTGGATTTTGGACTAGCATGGGGCCTGTAGCCCCTTTGTTTTGGTCCGTTTCTCCCATTTAGAATGGGTGTATTTACCTAATTCCTGTACCTCCATTGTATTTGAAAAGTAACTAACTTGCTTTTGATTTTACAGGCTCATACGTGGAAGGGACTTGCCTTGTCTCAGATGAGACCTTGCACTTCAACTTTTGAGTTAACGCTGGAATGAGTTAAGACTTTGGGGGACTTTTGGAAACGCATAATTATGTTTTGAAATGTGAGGACATGAGATTTGGGAGGGGCCGGGGTGGATTAATATGGCTTGACTGTGTCCCCACCCAACTCTCATCTTAAGTTGTAGTTCCTATAATCCCCATGTGTCCTGGGAGGTACCCAGTGGGACATAATTGAATCATGGGGACAGTTACTCCCATGCTGCTGTTGTCATGATAGTGAGTGAGTTCCTGTGAGACCTGATGGTTTTATAAGGAGCTTTTCTACCTTTTGCTCAGCACTTCTCTCTTGCCTGCCACCATATAAGACATGCCTTTATTCCTCCTTCATCTTCTGCCATGATTGTGAGGCCTCCTCAGTCATGTGGAACTGTGAGTCCATTAAACCTCTATTTCTTTATGAATTACCCAATCTTGGGTATGTTTTTATTAGTGAAGTGAAAACAGATTAATACAGGTATCATAATAATAAAACTCACTAGCAAATTTTTAACTTTTCTGCTACTAATTTGCTACGTGAACTTAGTACATCATTTAAACTTGATGGGCTTTATTTTCTTTGCAACAAACCAATAAACAAAACAAAACAAACCACATTTTTATTCTATGTTGTTCTATTTGTCATCTAAATTCAGTGCACACTCCTTAACACTCCAGACCCTCTGAATTCCTGATGCAGTCTGTGACTACACTGATTTTCCTCACTCCAAATGTCCACAGATCAGAAGATAAATCACCTGAAATTCTTGTTTTTCCTTGGACTTACCTGATTCTCTC
This sequence comes from Theropithecus gelada, assembly GCF_003255815.1. Classification (NCBI taxonomy): domain Eukaryota; kingdom Metazoa; phylum Chordata; class Mammalia; order Primates; family Cercopithecidae; genus Theropithecus; species Theropithecus gelada. The sequence continues at coordinate 99,663,355 of NC_037673.1, forward strand.
ATACTTGATTTTGTTCCTGTTTTGAAAGCTGTCTGCTTCCCTGTTTAAATGCAAGGCAGTATTCAAGGCCTAGGTTTGGGAATTATCACCCACTCCTCACACCTATCCTTCAGACTCCATTTAGTTTCCCTCCTCTGCTAAACCATTGCATTTCTGAAGCATTGGTTTTTGTTTATACCTTTATAGTGCTCAATGAGCACTCTATTTGGTGCACGCTATGCTTTGATTGCTTCCCCCCAAAACTGTGTGTTGCCAACTCAGTCCTCAATACAACAGTGTTGGGAGGTGTGGCCTAATGAGATGATTGAGCCATGAGGCCTCTTTCCTCATTGATGGATTAATGCCATTATCATGAGAGTATATTTCTTATACAAGCCAAAGTTTGAAAGTAATAGTTCCATCTCTCTGCAAAGGTCAGCAATGTTACAGATCATTTTCTGATCTTGTAGTCAAGTTTCAGGAATTTGGTACTTTCCTCTGTTTCTGACAATCATCTGGCCTATTCTAATAACTGAGGCCCTGTTTTGTTTCCCCTTGTTTAGGTCCATGACTCAATTTATCCTACAGAGAATATGGTCTTGGAGGTGTAAAAAGGGACATATAGTTTAGGGAAACCTTTGACTCATACCTCTAGGAAGACTAGATACTGGATTGTTTAAATACATATATATGCATGCACACACAGAAGGCGAGAGCAAAACACAACAGCAACAAAAGACATGAGCACAACTGACAAAGTGAAAAAGGAGAATAATAAGGGGACTGACTTGCTAAGAGATGGATGAAAGGCAAAAAGAATAAAATGCCTAGGAATACAGCTAACCAGCAAGGTGAAATGTCTCTTCAGAGAAATACAAATCACTGCTGAAAGAAATCAGAGATAAGACAAACAAATGGAAAAACATTCCATGCTCATGGATAGGAATAATCAATATTATTAAAATAGCCCTACTACTGAAAGCAATTTATGTATTCAATCCTATTCCTATCAAACTAACAATGACATTTTTTACAGACTTATAATCAACTATTCTAAAATGTATATGGAACCTAAAAAGAGCCCAAATAGCCTAAACAACTCTAAACAAAGCTGGAATCTGGAGGCATCAAACTACTGGACTTCAAACTATACTACGAGGCTACAGGAACTGAAACAACATGGTACTGGTACAAAAACAGACACATAGATAGACCAATGAAAAAGGTTAGATAATACAGAAACAGAGCCACACACCTGAAATCATCTGATCTTCAATAAAGCTGACAATAACAAGCAATGGAGAAAGAACTCTCTATTCAATAAATGATACTGGGAGAATTGGCTAGTAATTAGCAGATGATTGAAACTGGACCCCTTCGTTTCACCATATACAAAAATATACTTAAGATGGATGTATGAGTCCATTTAATGCTGCTGATAAAGATACACCCGAGACTGGGCAAAAAAAAAAAAAAAAAAAAAAAAAAAAGAAAAGAGGTTTAATGGGACTTACAGGTCCACATGGCTGGGATGCAAGGCACCAAGTCCCTAGACTGCACACAGCATGGGGACCGTGGGCCCAGCCCACAGAGCCATTTTTTCCTCCTAGGCTTCTGGGTCTGTGATGGTTTGGGCTGCCACGAAGACCTCTGACATGCCCTGGAGACATTTTTCCCATTGTTCTGGGGATTGACCTTTGGCTCCTTGTTACTTATGCAAATTTCTGCAGCCAGCTTTAATTTCTCCTCAAAAATGTTTTTTTTTTTTTCTACTGCATCATCAGTCTGCAAATTTTCCAAACATTTATGGTATGTTTCCCTTTTAAAATGAAATGCTTTGAACAGCACCCAAGTCACCTCTTCAATGCTTTGCTGCTTAGAAATTTCTTGGGTCAGGCATGGTGGCTCACACCTGTAATCCCAGCACTTTGGGAGGCCAAGGTAAGTGGATCACGAGGTCAGGAGATTGAGACCATCCTGGCCAATATGGTGAAACCCCATCTCTACAAATACAAAAAAATTAGCCAGGTGTGGTGGCGTGTGCCTGTAGTCCCAGTTACTTGGGAGCCTGAGGCAGGGGAATTGCTTGTACCCAGGAGGCAGAGGTTGCAGTGAGTCGAGATTGCGCCACTGCACTCCAGCCTGGTGACAGAGCAAGACTTTGTCTCAGAAAAAACAAACAAACAAACAAACAAAACAGAAAGAAACTTCTTCTGCTAGATACCCTAAATTGTCTCTCTCAAGTTCAAAGTTACACAAATCTGGAGGGCAGGAGCAAAATGCTGCCAGTCTCTTTGCTAAAACATAGCAAGAGTCACCTTTGCTCCAGTTCCCAACAAGCTCTTCATCTCCATCTGAGACCTTCTCAGGCTGGACCTTATTGCTCATATCACTGTCAGCATATTTGTCAAAGCCATTCAACAAATCTCTAGGAGATTCCAAACTTTCCCACATTTTTTTGTCTTCTTCTGAGCCCTCCAAACTGTTCCAACCTCTGCCTGTTACTCAGTTCCAAAGTCACTTCCACATTTTGGGGTATCTTTTCAGCAATGCCCCACTCTACTGGTACCAATTTACAGTATTAGTCTGTTTTCACACTGCTGATAAAGACATACCTGAGACTGGGAGGAAAAATGGATTTAACTGAACTCACACTTCTACGTGGCTGGGGAGGCCTCAGAATCATGACTGGAGGTGAAAGGCACTTCTTACATGGCAGTGACAAGAGAAAATGAAGAAGATGCAAAAGTTGAAACTCCTGATAAAACCATCAGATCTCATGAGACTTATTCACTACCACAGGAGAGTATGGGGGAAACTGCTTCCATGATTCAAATTATCTCCCACTGGGTCCCTCCCACAACAGATGGGAATTATAGGAGTACAATTAAAGATGATATTTGGGTGGGGACACAGAACCAAACCATATCAATGGACTGAACACTTAAAAGTAAAACCTAAAAGTATAAAAACCCTAGAAGAAAATCTAGGAAATACCATTCAGGACATCGGCCCTGGCAAACATTTCATGATGAAGTCTCCAAAAGTAATTGCAACAAGAGCAAAAATTGACAAGTCGGACCTAATTAAACTAAAAAAGCTTTTGCAGAGCAAAGCAAACTATCAACAGAGTAAACAGACAACCTAGAGAATGGAAGCAAATATTCACAAACTATGTATCCAACAGAGGTCTAATATCCAGAATCTATATGGAACTTAAGCAAATCAAAGCAAAAACCAAACAACTCCATTAAAAAATGGGCAAAGGACATGAACAGACACTTCTCAAAAGAAAACATACATGAGGCCAACAGGCATATGAAAAATTTCTCAACATCCCTGTATTTAGTTTCTTTAATTTGCATTAGAGAAATGCAAATCAAAACCACAATGAGATACAATCTCATACCAGTCAGAATGGCTATTAGTAAAAAGCTAAAAAACAAAACAAAACAAAAAACAGATGCTGGTAAGGGTACAAGTAAAAGGGAACACTTATACATGGTTAGTGGCAATGTAAATTAGTTCAGTCACTGTAGAAAGCAGTTTGGAGATATCTCAAAGAACTTAAAACAAAGCTACCATTTGACCCAGCAATCCCATTATTGAGTATATACCGAAAGGAATATAAATCATTCTACTACAAAGACACATGCACAAGCATGTTCATTGAAGCACTATTCATGATAGCAAAGACATGGAATCAATGGAATATATTCTGTGTTATATATATATATGTGTGTGTATATATATATATATACACACACACACACACACATATATATATTTATACCATGGAATACGATCCCTGTCAACATTGACGAATAGTTCTAATTGTTCTTCCTTAAGCGGACCCTTATGTATTGCTTTGAAATATTCTGAATCATATTAAAAAGGTTTGTAGCTATTTATGGATAATGACAACATGTAGGATTTGAAGTTATACTGTTAATACATGGATAACATGATCAGTACATTTCTGTTGGTGAGGCTACGGATGATTTTATTACATCTTTGGTTCTCTCACTCAACCAAATTTTTCTGCATTAAGAATTTTGTTGTCTTTTACAGAAAAGCAAAACTATTAATGTTAAAAAATATTTGGAGAAAGAATATAAACACAAACATTAAAAAATAGACTCAAAGTCATATGCCACCTTATTTACAAAGTCTATCTTTGGATGCTTGAAATATATGCGTTTTAAATTTTATTTACTTATTTATTGTTTTACTTTGTATCTATTAACTTATCCAACTTTTCATCTCCTGGCATATATTATTTTTAATCAGAGAAATACGAGTAACAGTATAGATTAAAAATATGGGAAGAAATAATCTGAAATATTAAGAATGGTTATCTTGAGATGGTGGTACTTTAGGAGATTTCCTTCTGTAGATACTTTCTTTGGATCGGTTGCTATAATGGAAACTATTAGATGTTAAGCTTTATCTAAAGTAACTCAACAAGTTGGTATCTAAATATTGCATAATTAGCATGCAATACTTAGATAAAGAGTTATATACCATAATTAGTATGAATATAGAACTAAAAAGTTATATACCATATATAGCATAATTAATTATATACCATAATTAGTATGGTATATAACTGTTTCTAGAACAGTCTTTTTTAGAATGCTATATCACATTAATACTTACCATATGTTCTAAATAACTATCATATTTCCTTTTATGCATGTCTTTTTGACAATGCCTATTTTTAAAATCCCTCAGAACATTCTCTGAAATGTTGGAATAATTAATTGCCTGATGCAGTAAGCATTAAGTTAATAATGTAATGTTTATTCATTTATTCTGCAGTAGTACTTCAAACTTCTTTTGTTTGAATGTGGGCAATGTGATAATAAATGAAAATATTTTCAAGACTGATTTTATCAATAGTCACTCTAACTCAAGTGATTAAAGAGAATACCATAGTCTGTAGTTACTAAATGATAGTTTTATTCCCTGCAAAATAGTTACTCATCTTGGTTGTCTGCTCTAGTGGAATTTTGTTTAAGACTCTAAGACTTGTATTAGAAGGCAGCTGTGTCTTAGTCTTGCTTTAAATTCTTATTAATATAGTACACAAAGAAAGGACAACTAGTCAAAGAACCAAAATGTATATATCTTAATCCTAAAAGTGCTATCACTTCAAAGTGAATTACAGCACTATATGGGAAAAGGCTTGCATTGTTATTTAAGTTCATCCATTCATTTCAACAGGATTAAAATAAATGGTGCACTTACCTCACACAGCATTGAAATGCATGGTGATGAAAAGAAAGGGTGAACTTCAAAGACTCAATGTGCAAGATTTCAGATTTGATGGAGGGATTTACTTCTCAAATTGTCATTGGCATTGACTGGATTTACTAATCAATGAGCAAAAATTGAATGAAATGAGAAGCTGTGCCTAAAACTAGTAAATCTATAGTTCATATTTTACTTTTGCTTGTTGAAAGACAGGGCGATTTTGATCGGTGGCTGAGACAGCATTATATATGAACCCTAAACTTTTATTCTGGGCCTTTACCTAAGGCTGGTTCAAATCACACCTAAATTTGTTTAATAATATAATTATTAATTTAGAAATGTTTCTTTAAAAAACAATATTTAGAATTATACATTTTAATCATGCCTTGATTTATCTGTCCTTGTGAATTTATGTTCAGGTTTTACATTTTTAGCCTTTGTTTATTTTACATTGCTTCAGCTATTTTTTCAAGCATTAGGTTGATTATCTAGGTCATAAATCTTACTTTGTCACTGAAATTTTGTATTATACAAAATGCCTGATTAATTAAATAAAATTAATCAAAACTACTGTATAGACCAAGCAGGTTTAGTGATTAGTTGTCATATATTTTTCCAATAATTATTTTAAGCCAATTCATTTCCTTTCTAAAAATACATACGTGAGTACTAATCATCATTAATTTGAGGTGTGTGCACCATGACTTACGGCAGCTATGAGCAGAATATCTTCTTTAAAAAATTTTTTTTTTTTCAGAGGTTAGCTTTGGGATGATTAAAAAAAACTTTTAGAAATAATAGTAATGGCTATGTAACATAGTAAATGTAACAAATGCCACTGGATACTTAAAACTGTTAAAATTTCATATTTTATACTATATATATATTTTATTACAATGAAAACCTTTAAAAAGAAACAAGAAAAAAGAAATTAAATTGTGTGTTTGCTTTATAATCACAACTAACATTTTTGAAACTTTAGATTTGGGGGTCAAAGGATTTATGTCACAATACCACAACAGGTTAGTGAAGATGATAGGTTTTTACTGGAAATTTTGGAAAAGAAATAGTTGTAAAGTGTTCTTATCAGGAACTTTGTACCAATTCTCCTTGGTTAAATATGAACTGGGCTTTCAAAGTCTGCTGAGTGAAAACTGCAGCATTTTCAGTTGGTAATGTCTTGAAATTTTCCATCTGATTTAGTCAGCTAGGGATTTTAGGAGTTCCCTTTCCAATATTGAGGTTGAGGTGGTTGGCAACTTGATCCTTTTATTGCTTCTGGGTCCCTCCCTCAACTGTCTATAGCAGCCAAATGCTGTTCAGAGGCATGTGGGGAACCAAAAAGTGTGAATCTCACATCCTCTTAAAATTCTGTCTTTCTGTTTGGACTAGTCATCCCAATATACAAAACCATCTCTGAGAAATGGAAAGGGAAAAGCTCAGAGTGAGAGAAGTGGGATATTTCAAAATTTTGCCAAAAACAGCAAGGCCGGAAAATCCTTGGCAAAACAGAAGAGCTGGCTACTTTAACACCTTTCTCATTCCTAGGATCCCTGGTGATTGAATCTGGCCTCCCGTTAACTACAGTGCTACTGTCCCCAAAGGTTCTGTTTTTGCAGGTGGAAAAGCAGTCGGAGCAGCGGCACCTTCTCTCCAACTCAAACATTCTTTTCCAGGCCCTCTGTGGGGCAGTCTGCTTCAGTGAGCACAGCATTCAGTTATCAAATCCCTGAAGGCCCATTAGACCTTAACCAAATGACAGCCTGTAAAGTTCCTTGGCGCGAAGAATTAGGTTGAGCTGTTAACCTTCCCCATGCAAAGGACAACAAAGAAATTCTAGGAAGAGGTAAAAGGACAGATACTCAATTTACTGTTTTACTATTAAATTCTCATCTTTTGCTCATGGAAATAAATGTGCTCACTTTTCACAGCCATTTTCCTTTGGCAACTGGCATAGGGGACTACCTGTAGCAGCAGCCTCTTTGCCTCTCTGTCATTTATTATCCATTCCAGCTTGCTGCCTACTCCACTCAAGCACCTTATATAAAGTGATACCGCTTAAGCTGAAGTGCTGAAGTCTACTCGCTCTAAATGGGATATGGAAATGTGGGAATATTAGCCCTTAAACAGTAGGCTAAAATTTCTTTCATCCATAGATCCCTCAGGCAAACTGGGTTTTAAAGCCAAACTCGCAGGTTGCCTTTTGCTTTGTAAATCAGCAGTTGGATGTGTAACTGGGACTTTTTTTTTTTTTTTTTTTAATGTCAAAATGACTCTTGGGTGTTGATCTGGCAAGTGGAAATAACATAGAAGGGTTGTATAAGTAGTTTTGGAATGGCAGTTAAAATCTCATAATCTGACTTTAACAATTGGTTTTGCTCCAAATTTCCATATTGGTATTATTCAGCTTTTGGCCCAGGATCGGGAAATGGAACTTTTCCCAATGAAACTCAGACTAAGCTTCATACCGGACTTACCCTGTTCATAGTTTGGGTAGGTACATTTTAAACATCTGATTTGCAGGCCAACTTCTAGAAAAAGAAGATGAAAAGACCATTTCATTTATTCCCCTGGTGGGATGGAACATTTTCTTCCAATATGTTTTCCAATTTACTTTTGAAATTTATGGAGTTTAAGAAAAGTACCATTCCATTATCTAACAGTTCTTGCTAATAGGCAGTTTCCTTAAATACCCAGCCTAAATTTTCCATTGCTCATCTGACTTCAAATCTTCACCATTTTCCAATCGTATGGATTTTATAACTTAATGTTTGCTAAATCCTTAGTTAATAGACATTCTCAAGATTGTAATTTTAAAACAATGCATATTAAGTGATTTTGTTCCCTCAGAAATTCTGTAAACTACCGATTGAATGCCTGAATCATTTATGGCCTATCTCGAAAAGAGTGAAAACTTTCTTTGTAAACAAATGCTCTGGAAAGCGAGAGATGAACCCAGTTATTTTGCCTAGCTAAGAGAATTGTTCTGCTTCGCTTGATGCTGTCAGAGTTTTTAAGAAAGAATAAAATGTAAAGTGAGCATGCTTGTGGTTATTCTCTGAGATTGAGCCAAGAATAGTATATATGGAAAGAAACAAGGCATTTTACAGAACTGGTCAGCAGCAATTTCTTTCAATCAGTAGTAACCTGTGGGGTTTTCAGTCATTGACCTAGGAGCAAAAGGTTGCATCTTTCATTACCAGTTCTTTGATATATTGGAAACTTTTTGTCCACTCACAGTTCAACTTTTATATTAGGTATTGAAAAGCAATCTTTACTAGACTTGCCAATTTAGCTGCTATATGGATTAAAATTGTTGCAAACCTTTTCTGCGTATTCCTCCTGATAATTAATTTCAGCTATTTGGTAATAACAGCTAATATCAATTGATTACTCACTATGTACCAAACACTATTTAAAGTGCTTTATCTGAAATAGTTTAGTTTCACAGAAATCTTGTTTATTAGATGTACTTATTGGCCCATTTTACAGGTGAAGAAAGTAAAGCACTGATTGAGTCATTTGCCTAAGTTTTCACCTCTAGAGTGTGGCAAAACCAGGATTAGACTCCTTATTCTTGGTCTCCAGAGACCATGCTTTTAACCACAATTTTATTATAGTGAAAATGTGAATATTTTTATTATTAAAGAACACTTTACAGCAGCATGTATGGAGTATTCTTGCCAAAAATATTAAACATGAATTTGATCAAGCCTCTAGATCCAATTTCAAATTTACAGGAAATACAGAGGACAGAGGAATGTGTTAAGGAACCGCAGCGATGCTGTCAGCAAAATCCATACTATGGGAAACTGGATACATAAGGAATCTGGTTTCTTCAACAAATAAAGTGCAAGGAAAAGAGAGAGAGAGAGAGAGAGAGGAAGCCTATAGATTAAAAGAGACTTAAGAAGCACATATTAACCAATAACAACGCGTGCACCTTATCTGGACCCCTATCCAAGAAAAAAAAAACACCTTAAAATTAAGACATTATGAGAATAAATTTAAGTTCTATACATTTTGTAAATAATATCACGAAGAGAGTACATGTCTAATGTCATCGCAAAAAATGTTAAATGCTTGAGGTTATGTATACGTTAGTTTGATTTAATTTTTCCACATATTAAAAAATCATAACACTACTTGTATCCCATAAGTATATATAACTGTAATTTGTCAATATGTAGTAAAAAATTTAAAAACGAGCGCTAGAGACTTGTTAGTATTAAGAAATCATTGTAAAAATTTTAAAAAGTAATCATGTTTTGGTAATGTTTTAAAAAAAAAGAGACCCATATATCTGAGCCTTTTAGTCCATATATATATATTCAGTCCATACATTTATATACAAACTCTATATACACATATTTGCCCATACATTATATATATATATGTATGTATCTAGATAGATATGAATAAAATTATATGTTCAGGATTTCCTTAGAAATATAATATGATCAGAAATATAATCAGGACGAGCTGCAGTGGCTCATGCCTGTAATCCCAGCACTTTGGGAGGCCGAGGCAGATGGATCACGAAGTCAGGAGATCAAGACCATCCTGACTAACACGGTGAAACCGTGTCTCTATTAAAAATACAAAAAATTAGTGCCGTGTGGTGGCGGGTGCCTGTAGTCCCAGCTATTCTGGAGGCTGAGGCAGGAGAATGGCGTGAACCCGGGAGGCAGAGCTTGCAGTGAGCCGAGATCACGCCACTGCACTCCTGCCTGGGCGACAGAGTGATACTCCGTATTAAAAATAATAATAATAATAATAATAATAAATATATATATATAAAATCAGGGATGTGATAAGTGGGTAAGGGTATCAAAAATATGTATTGGTCGTGTGTTGAAAATAATGATATTATGTAATAGGGATATGTAGGTTTGTCTTATTTTTTATCGCTTTTTGTATGTTTGGTCCAAAATTAAAAGCAAAGAAAATTAAACTAAAACAAAAATAATAATTAATGGCAGTTCCTGCAATCATTTGAAAAAAGTGATTTATAACAATTTATAAAATTAGTTACTACATAGAAGCCAAAGGTTTCAAATGCTAATGGGTTTATGTTATAAACTGCCAATTCTCCCATTTGAATTAGTGTATATTTCTTTCACAGAGAACCTTGTACAGCATCATGGTGACTTTAAGAGTTAGTCTTTAGTGGGAAAATTTATTTTCAAAAGGGATCTGACAGCGAATAAAAAGATTGGAAAAATCTTTCAAAGCAGAGTATGATCAGATTTAGTATAAGTGGTACTCATTTACCAAAAGTGATTAAATTATAGTCAGGATGTACCTGAAGCACCCACTTCAGTAGACAGACTAGAATATATTTAGGAAACATGGAACACTGCACTACATCTATGCTTTACCTTTCACAAACTAATCTTATGTTTCCATTATAGTGGCATGCACTAACTGTGCTTTCATCACATATTTCACTGGTGCTTAGAACATGAAACATGTAGCAAAGACCATATTTTTCTTAATTTTTTTCTATACATACTGGAAGACAAACTGCCTATGAGAAACAATCCTTGACTCAAAAAAAGTTTGGTATAATAATGAGGGTTAGAAATGCCACAAATGGGAATAGGATCAGCTATAACAAGGGTGTTAACTTTTGCTGGTAATGCATGTCTGGCTTCTTTTAAGCAAGCATAACTATATGCTTTGGAAAAACCTTACCCTAGTAGTTATTAGATGTACTTCCTCCATAAATGACAGAAATGTCTGTTCTTAAAATTAACTATTCAATGTAAGAGTTCCTAAATACATAATCTGTCAAAAATCATATTCTGGCCTTTGGATACTCAAAAAGAAATCATTATGAATTTATGGGGCCAGAGCCATACACACACACACACACACACACACACACACACACACACACACATATACACACACACACATATATATGTGTTTGTATATATATATACACTCGCACACACACATACATCTACAGTGTACTATGCTTATGAGAACTACTCATTTATCACATTTGAGTGTAGTTAAGCGGAGTACCTCAAAGCTGCATTTGACTTCAGTTTCACTTCTCCACTATAAATTATCAGCACTCAACAGAGTGAACACATTGAGAGGTGTACAACTCTTGATCTCCTTATTGATCTCTGTTTTCTCTGATATAAATTATGAGTTTTCATTTTCACTCAACACCCTGCAGGAAAGAGAAAACAGATTCAGACTAAAGCACGTGCCTGACAATATGTCTGCTGCATTGCATGAGGCAGCCTTGCTGCAGCCAACCATGGTGGAGTAAGTTGCAAATCTATAGCACCGAATTGCTTTACATCAGTTATTTCATTAGATTTTGTGCATTACCACAAACCCCGTTTTCTCTTTTCTTTTTTTTGACAAAAAAAATGTTAGTGAAATTCTGTTTCAGGAAATTACTGAAGCTGCCTCATTGCCTGTAATAGTTTAAATTAAATATTCTACTTGTTTTTTAGATGTTCATGATGAGATACAGACCAAAGTCTTTTTGCCAAAAGATATATGAATTTCTAGGAAATGTCATCGTATCAGATATGTAAAGGATTTTTAAAAGTATGCTCTTTAAAAACAATGCATTTTGTTTACAATGTTTTGGGAACTGTTTTATGTGGTCTATCTTAAGGAGACAATGTGAATTTTTATGAATTACTGTTGTTTGCTTTGAATAAAAAATTACTTTTCTATTAATTGTGACCCATCATTTTCTCAAGAGAAGGATGGGTTAAATAATTAATTTATGCTATGACAATTGTGATTCCCATGAACATAATTTTCTATTATCTACACATAATAGTGACTACCTTGTTTAAAATGTTGATGATCAATTTCATTTATCTGTCAGTGTCACCCATAAAGTTATAAAAATGGAAGGATGAAACAATTGAATAAAAATTTCCTTCCTACTTTAAAATAGTTTCAAAATGAGAATGTATTATGAATTGACTGAGTGGGAAGAGATGGTATCATAGCCAATATAATTTATACAAAGTCTTGATTTTGTGTTTCTGTCATAAACCCTGAAAGCTGGAAAAAGCAATAGTCTGTCACTTTTTCATTTTTCTCAATTCATGTTTTCTTGAAAAGCTGATTCTACTCTAAATGTTTGTGCACATACCAAACAAATATTTTGCCTCACAACCATTTGTTCATCCCAATGTGACCATATTTCTCCCCTGGTTTACAACTTTTATGACTGTGTACATATTATTAGCACATGTTTTCACTCTAAAATATCCTGGGTCAGACTATAAATTATATTATCAACATAGCCCGTATCTGTGTGCATAATTAATTCCAAAAATTCCAGTTGACTTTAGAATGCCACTTTTTATGAAATAGATCTTACTCAATTATGAGCTAAGTAGTGATTTGCAATGCCTTTTCTATGAATGTCAAAAATAAAATAAGAAATGCTGTAAATGTAAAAGGTTTTAAATAAACTTAGAAAATATAATTTTGAACATATTAAACATTTGTATTTTATTAATTTTGGAGAAAAGGTAGATTATAGTAAAATAAAAATATACTTTAGCAATTATTCATTGATACATAAGCATACAGACAGGAGTTTCTCAAGAATTAAAGTATATTAGTCCGATAAATACTTTTACAAAATATTTGCTCTGAAGCCATCTGTTCAACAATGCCATTGAGGTAAAATATTAAAGGTAGAGAGAATTTAAAGTATTACAATATATTTGTTATGTAAATTATATTGGAAAGTTAGCATTATGCATATATATATTTGAAAGTGGGTCAAGTACAGCACCTTAATTGATCAATGGGGAAATCAGCTTATGACATTTAGATTCACCCATGACCTGATGTAAAAAAGAAATTGTTTCCTCTGTGACATTGGATTGGCATCAGTTATCTCCGGGGAAATGGAAAACCCTGAACTGATGCTTTTAAGGATAAAGAGCCTTTCAGGCACCTCTAAAGTGTGTTTTAGTAAACCATGCAGATTGATGTAGTAGTATCCCAAATGTAACTTTCACAATGAAATATGATTAATAATTAGGTAAAATGTTATTTCAAGATTTTATTCCCAAATGGTCCATTCCTTTGGTATTCTAAATTCCAATGACCTTGTAGGTCCAATTAGGAAGCTTAATTGAAGAATTCCGAGTTAGCAGACTGCCCTGGCACTTGGAGGATATTGTGCCTGATAATGATAGTGCTGAATTGGACAGAAAGAATACTCACAAAGGTTAGTAGAGATACATGTATTTTATAACTTTATTTTTTAATCATATGGAAAATTAAGCCTGAGCACACTTATTTTCTTTTTTTAAAAATCTAATATTAAACTATCCATCGCTTTATTCCCACTCCCTGCCCACCCTGGAATCCCTTCATTCTTAAGTCATGGATAAAAATGCACAAGCAGTAGTAAATTTTAATTTATTTTCATTATTTTTCTGTTAATATCTGTGGTTTAGTTTGTTTGAAATGAATGCAGATTGAGGCAAGTCATTCTATGACTTGCAGTCACTCCTTCCAAAGTAGAACTATTAGAACAATTGAAGCTAAAGTTTGACTAAGGGCACAAGAGATAGAGTTGTCTATATGCATTTGATTTCATACACATATTAGCACCGAGTTATAACACAGCCTTATGTTGTCCTAGCATATTGTCATGATGCACTTCAACCCTTTCATATGGGGCCTTTGTTGGCATGTCTTTTATCATATTAACATGGAGGCAGGTATTTTCTCCACTGTGGATGAATACCACATAAAACACATGGCAGAGAGTTCATTACTTGTGTGGTATTTACAGTTTTCTGATAAATTGTATGGCAATTATTGTGTTGTGCCATTAATATTTTTTCTCTTAAGAATTATACTTACATCTTACTTGTGAGTCATTTCATAAACAAAAAAAGTATAATTACTAATAAAGAATCATTAATCTTAGTTTTAAAAATTTAGAACGCAATAGGTAATATATACAACAATAAGATGTATGGTCAAAGGCATTTTAATAACTTTTTAAAGATATAATTGACTGTGGGCTTTGTCAAACTCTGTAATGAGAAACACAGTATTTGCTTTTTTCTTGCAACAAATGAAAAACTAAAATTGGATATAAAAGTTTTCTATTTCTATCTAAAGATGATTTCTTAGAATGATTGTCTATTGTGTTTTCTTGTTGTGATAGTAAATACTTGTAAATAATCATTTCACTGCTCCCACTGCCCTGCTCTCATTTTCTAAAGCTATCTCCTGAGTTTGAAGGTCATTTTTTTCTATCCATTGACATTCTAACCCAGTATTCAAATGACTCAGACAGACCAACTTCTTTAATTTCCATACATTAATATTCTCTGAAGTGGCACCAATAGTACTAACAATTTTCTCACTGACCCAGCAAGTGTTACTTGTCTTTAGTCATGATCCAGAAAGACAGTCTTTCCCACAAATCCTGCATATAAAATTAGTGCCTCATTCATGGGACCAACGGTGAACTTTTGTATTGTTATAAGGCTACCTAATGGTCAAATCTCCGTGTGCTGCAAGTTTCTACATTCATCTGCCTTCTAATGTAGCACATTTCAGTATCATACATCTGGGCTAAACAAATACAGCTCATGTTCAAATAGTCTATACCTGTCAAGAAGTTCAAATACATTGGAATTGAATTTTTCCTTATTCCTATGTAGCTGTAAAGGCACAAAAGCTAGAGAAACAATTAACATGTTTTTGAAGCTAGTGCTTACTGATGTTTTGTTCAATTATATGAGGAATTGAAATGTGGTCTTTTCTTCCTATAGTTGACATTTTGTGTGTCCTTAAAATATGTAAATAAGAGAAAATTGCTAAGAATATAGTTTTGTTATAGCTTAAACACTTCCTGCTGGCCAATCCGCTTTTATTTCACATAGGTTTTTATCTTCTGTAGTTTTCTCTACTCTGGTTGAGAAAACTGGAACTACACACAGTTTTGCTTCCAACAAGTGTTTTGACAGAAATTTTCAAAAGCTGTGTGTTCTTTGCGAAACACAGCTTCCACAAGTTGTTTCTGTCTGCCATCTTGTTCAAAACTATATCCCCTCCCTGAAAGAAAAACTATTCTACCTTTAATTTTCTGAGTTTTAAATGATCAGTGCTTAGTTAATGACAGCTGTCAGGCATTACCAAGACCGCAGGGAACAAACTTGGTGAAATAGAAAGTAGAAAATTTTGAAATATAAAGTAAAGGAAGTTCTAGAAAATGGTGTATAGTTAATAAGAACTGTTCACCACAAAGTTATTGCTCTAATTTGCAGTTTTAGGTAATTTTCATCCCAAAAAACTAAATCAGATATAAATAGGATACCTCCATGTTTATTGTGTTAAGAATACGTACTAAATATGATCTCTCTTTTGCATAAATGTGTGTTTAACTTAACTTCCTTGTTTCAGAGACAGAAAATTATATCATCTCATTTCAGCGTAAGTTTTAGTCTGCTAAAGTAATTTTTGTCCTATGACAGAAATTAGGAAAACTTTAATGTCTATCTTATCAAAAGTAGGGCCTCACTACAGTTTTTTTTTTTTTTTTTTTGTCTGAGCACTATACATTTTCAAAATTAAGACAAAGTATAGGTATCTGGGTTAAACAACTACTGCTCAAGTTGAGATATTCTATAGCTGTTAGGCATTTAAAATAAAAAATTAAATTGCACCTTGTTCAATGCTAGAATGTCACAGGTTTATTGTTTTAAAGATCACACACATACATAGTATATAATTGTACGTAAATGTGTGTGTATGAGTGTGTGTTTGATGAGGAAGAAATGGCTGTTTAGTTCTTTGAATTAAATCAGATACATCAATGATATTTTGGGGAGATATTTTTGTGTAGTTTTTCAATATTGAATGGCTATATTTGAATTTTACATTTCAAAATAATTTTATGATAGATGAAGAACCAGTAAATTTCCATTTAGAGCAAATTGTATGTGAAACTTTCTTTTAGATGAAGCTTTGTTTTCATTTGCTTTAAGTATCACTTTTTAAAGCTATGGATTAATATTAGCAAATAAAAATCCAGAATTTGAATTGAATTACTATACTGAATTCAACACTTTGGGATCAAGAATAAAATACGGTTAACTACTAAATTGTACCTCACCTAATGTACAAATCTGTTACATGAGTATTTACTTTTTCATTTTAGAAAGCACTAAATCTCTTATTCTTTGAAATTTCTTACAAAAATGAGTATTATCTTTTACTCAAATAGTTGTAAGTAAAATAAACAGTTAGCTTGACCTTAACAACTTTAACTCCTGTGTTAACTTCATACATGCTTGAGAATTATAGGCACAGCTGAGTAAATTACAGGGAGAATAATTAGAAAAACAGAACAACAGGTGACAATTTGGTCCAGCTGCCAAAATCCTAGATTATTAATTTCTTATTTATCTATCCTTTTTCATTTTAAAGTTTTTCTCTTGACATCAGATACTGTGCTCATTCCCTATTGCTCATTTTAATGAATACTTAAGCATATGAAATATTTGTTCATTTCAAGGGAATTCCCCCTGGTTTCAAAAAAGAATGCAGAAGCCATTTCAGAGCTTAATTAGGGAGATTTGGAACCTCTATGCCTGTTCAATCAATTTTATCACAAGTAAAAGCATTTTAACTATTCCCTTTGTCTATACAGTCATTTGCAACCCAGCAGAAAAATTCCATTCCCTCCACAGTAAGCTTAACCAAGCAGGACAGTCAGTTGGAGTGAGGTCACACTGGAAAATGTTTTTAAAAGGGTTTTCTAAACCCTTTAAAATTTTAAGTTAAGTTTTAATGAGCATTGCAGAAGAGTTAGATCCCCAGGGGGCAAATCAATTTTGAGTGTTGCACTGCCTGTTCCTTTTAGCCTCTGAAGTACCACCTTAGCTGACTTTTCAGTGGTTATGTTGAGCCAGATATTCAGGATGAAAGAATGCAAATATACAGCCTGTGAATTTCTCTCTCACCCAGGAGTCACCAAATCCTTCAGCCATTTTATTTTTTCAAGTGGTGAGAGGGATGGAATGGGTAGAACAAAGTGGTTGGCTATTTCAATACTAAGAGAGGTGTGAAGTTTAAAGTGGGCTATGGAAGGCTTGGGAAGCCTGGGATATGCTTAGTGAATTTTGTTTTTTCTCCCTTGGGCCTAGGTCAGTTCCTGGTGTATAGTAAGTTGAGGATTCAGCCTGGTACCCACTGTGGT
The DNA here is from genome assembly GCF_003255815.1 of Theropithecus gelada. Taxonomy (NCBI): domain Eukaryota; kingdom Metazoa; phylum Chordata; class Mammalia; order Primates; family Cercopithecidae; genus Theropithecus; species Theropithecus gelada. Next base: position 99,680,819 of record NC_037673.1, read on the forward strand.
TTAATGTGACAACCGAAATATGAAAGAAAGCTCCCTGGTGACATACAGTGAAGTCCGGAGCCCATGTTTACTTTTAATTTTCTCTCATATATATGCTGTTTAAGGGATTTTTAGACTCTTACAAGCTTGGAGATGTAGGATTCCTCACTACACAGGTTGCACAATTGCTTCTTCTTCACATATTTCCTCAAATAAACTGACACGAGGCATCCTACTAAAAGGGCATTATGCTCCAGAGTGTACTTCTCTGGGACTATTTACTACATTCTGCTATGTCCCAGCAGTAAGGAAATTATATATTAAAGATTAACTGAGCATATCATTTCCTCTCTCTAAGCTACCATGAAGTAAGCCTGCAGACTGCTGCTCAGTGTTTTTGCAGTGTGTCCCTGTGAAAGAGAAGTGTTGAGGCCGGATGAGTATATGTCCTTCCTTCTGCCTATGAATAAATATTTAGCTTTTGATTCATGATAAATAATGTACGGTATTGAGCTTTTGTTCTAGAAGATATTTTATTACAATTTTTTACCTGTTATCTTTTCAAATCATTCCTTAAAGCTCATCTTCTCGAAAAGATCCACATGATAACCCTGTTTAAAAGTACCACACCCTGGCTGGGCGCGATGGCTCACATCTATAATCCCAGCACTTTGGGAGGCCACGGCAGGCAGATCACAAGGTCAGCAGTTCGAGACCAGCCTGGCCAATATGGTGAAAACCCCATCTCTACTAAAAATACAAAACTTAGCCATGCGTGGTGGTAGGCACCTGTAGCACCAGCTACTTGGGAGGCTGAGGCAGGAGAATGGCAGGATCCCGGGAGGCAGAGCTTGCAGTGAGCCAAGATCGCACCACTCCACTGCAGTCTGGGTGACAGTGGGAGACTCTGTCTCCAAAAAACAAAAAAACAAAAACGCACCACACCCCACTCTTTTTCATCTGTGCTCAGTTGTTTTCTCATGGCATTTCACCACCTGACACAATATATACTTTTCTTAGTAGTTCTGTCTTTCCCTATTGTAATGCATGCTGCATGTGGGTAGGGAGTTGTGTATTTTGATTACTTATGCATCCCAAGTACCTACAACAGTCTGGCACAGAGAGGGTGTCAAACAAATGTTACATTCTGTAAGTTTATTTAATAATTATTATTAATAAAAATATAGTTTTGGATACATTAATATGAAGTTAACTCATGTAATATTGCATTCACTTTTATAGCTGAATTTTATACTTTATTTAATATTTACACCAACCCTATGAATAGCTGATATGGTTTGGATGTTCGTTCCCTTCAAATCCCATGTTGACAGGTAATCCCCGATGTTGGAAGTGGGGTCTGGAAAGAGATGATTGGATCATGGGAGGTGAACCCTTTATGATTGGTTTAACACCATCCCCTTGGTGTTAAATGAGTTCTCACTCAGTTCACGCGAGATATGGTTGTTTAAAAGTCTGGGATCCACGCCTCCCTCATTCACTCCTCCTCCTCCCATGATTGGAAGCTTCCTGAAGCCTCACTAGAAACAGATGCTGGTACTATGCTTTGTGTACAGCCTGCAGAACCATGAGCCAATTAAACTTCTTTTCTTTATAAATTACCCAGCCTCGGGTATTTCTTTATAGCAATGCAAAATTGGAGAGGTACAGTGGCTATTATTCCCATTTTACTGATGAGGAAACAGAATTTACTCAAGGTCATGGAGCTTGTAAGAGGTCAAGAGGGAATTATTTATTTATTTATTTATTGAGATGGAATTTCCCTCTTGTCGCCCAGGCTGGAGTGCAACAGCGCAATCTCTGCTCACTGCAACCTCCGCATCCCAGGTTCAAGTGATTCTCCTGCCTCAGCCTTCCTGGTAGCTGGAATTACAGGCACCCACCACCACACCCAGCTAATTGTTGTATTTTTAGTAGAGATGGGGTTTCATCATATTGGTTAGGCTGGTCTCGAACTCCTGACCTCAGATGATCCACCTGCCTTGGCCTCCCAAAGTACAGGGATTACAGGCATGAGCCATCGTGCCCAGCCTCAGGAGGGAGTTTATGTCCATTTCTATCTGACTCCCGTGGGCATATTCTTTATACTGTCCATAGTGCTTTATTTATCTTTGAAAGGTCTAAGAGAATGCCTTGAAAAACACATGTAATCATATTAATGTGGTGAAACGTTGAATTCCAAATGGATTCGTGTTGATTAGAAACTTGCTTTTTTAAATCTGAATTTTCTTTGGGTATTTGAATTCATCTATAGTAAATAATATCCAACTTTGTATAGCTCAGTTATCCTAAAAAGAATGGAGTCTATTCACTGGCCAAAATTCAGGCTGAATTTACATCTCCTGGCTTCTTTGCATTTATTTGACAGACTTATACATAATCCTTAGACTTCTGGTAATAAGTGACACCAAAGATGACTGACATCTTATTTTCTTTCTTTTTTCTTTTATTTCTCCTTTTCTTTTTTCTTTTTTTTTTTTTTTTTTCAGATGGAGTTTCGCTCTTGTCACCCAAGCTGGAGTGCAATGATGCGATCTCAGCTCACTGCAACCTTCGACTCCTGGGTTCAAGTGATTCTCCCGTCTCAGCCTCCTGAGTAGCTGCAATTACAGGCGCCCGCCACCACGCCTGGCTAATTTTTGTATTTTTAGTAGAGACGGAGTTTCACGGTGTTGGCCAGGCTGCTCTCAAACTCCTGACCTCAGATGATCCACCTGCCTCGGACTCACAATGTGCTGGGATTACAGGCGTGAGCCACCAAGCCTGACCTAGCATCTTATTTTCGTACTTAGCTATTTGGTAAATATTTTGTAGCTACTTTGTAAAAAGTTGCTTGAAAGTGTAAGGAGCATACACAACAATAATCATAACCAATTTAATGTAATTTTATCTGGGTGAATTGTCTTAAGTACCTTTAGAGTGACTGTATAATTTATTTTAGACTTTTTGATTGGATGCATCCCCTCATTTAGAAGCACAATAAAGAATACAAGCTATTTAAAGCTTCATCAGTAGTGGGGGGAAAAAGATTAAAATCATTTTTCTTAACATGAATTTTCCAAGACATCATTACATTTGACAGAATAAGTTAGATTATGCTGAGGTAACAACCTGAAAAATCTAAGTGGTTTACAATAACAAAATGTATTTCTTCTTTGTGGTATGCATCCATTGCTGGTAAGCTACTGTTCAGCATATTCACTCCAGGACTTTGGCTGAGATCTGCCTCTATCTAGAACATTACCACTTGTTCCAAAGAGAGGAAAGAGATGTAGCGACTCACATGCTAGCTCTTACAACTTCTGCTCAGCAGTGACATTTCATTGACACATCACTTGTCTGTCCCTGAGTTTAACAAGGCAAGGAGGGGCACCGTGAGTCACTTGCCACAACCAGATGACAATGGGGAGGGGGGGTGCATATTTTTCCAGGGAGATGAAATGAATAATTTTACACAGTAATAAGATTGACTTAAATTTTCTTTTCAAATTTGACTCACAGAATTTTTAAATTGTTTTTTATCTCACACTAATATGAGAGTATTTTCCCTCCATTTTTGCTGCATCTGAAACACAGCTAGGTAGATTTTGTTGTGCTTATATAACTCTCTAAGATCATCAATGACTTCCGCTGACTTTCAACTTATGTAAAAAACAACATTCCCTTCGACATTTTCTTGAAGGTAACTCTATTTACCATTAGAAATAGTCTTTGTTCTGAAAATTCACTTGTTAGAATATCCCATCCAACACCTGCTCTCCCAGTTATTAAGTTCACCGCGCTTGTTTACACACACGTTTGTTGGCATACCTCTGCTAACCTGTATCAAGTATGCTTTCCAAACTATAGTGCATTTCACATGATAAGAACACAGCTGGCATAGTGGACTGACTCCATGTACTCTGAACATATGGCTTAGAAAAGGACACAGGAGTCCAGATCAGGAAACTTGATTCCAGTTAGAAGAGATGTATTGGGGTCCATAGTCCTGTGAAGAAAAATACTAATTTATAAATATCAGCTTCTTTAGGCACCTGTCTGCACAATTTGCTGAAGTTATTGAAGTTTTAAGTAAGAATAGCAGTGAAGGATTATACTTCAGTTTGAATATCAAAATCTATTTTGACTAAGGTCAGAACTACAAAGTAAAATGACATCTAAACCTCTTTCATGCACCTCTCACTACTGATAATCCAAAGGTTGACTTCAGTATTCATTTGGGATTCCAAATTTCCACCAGGCTAGTACTGTTCCTCTTTGTCCCATGAGACATTTGGATAACTTTTGTCCTCTTGCCAGAGATACTAAAACAGTAAGGATTACAGCCCTATTTCTCTTTATTGTGGTCTTCAAGAATGGGCAAGGGGTGGGAAGTAGATATGTGAGCAATGCCCTATGGGCCTTTCTTAGTCCCAGCAGAGTCAGATGGCCCCTTGCATTGGATCTTTCATCCCAGGCATTATCAGCTGCCTTAGGCTTTTGGATAACTTTCAGAAGAAAAAAAAAAACACACACACACACACACACACACAACTTTTTGCTAATGTGAGAGCTAGGTGTTGTAGTTCTGTCAGCTGTTTCCACCGACTTTCCCTTATCAGTCTTGAACTCCCAATAGCCTTAGGAGAAAGCAGTTCTAAGAGACTACTGATCAATATCAATGTGATTCTTTTGGAGAAGTAGTAAGCAATAATCTTGGGGGTGGACTCTTCCCCTCCCTCCTCAATCACTTACTTTATTCAAAAGTTCTACAATCTATAGTGTCTATTAGGACACTAGAATGCTGAACATTATTCTTTCATGCAGCAACTCCTTTAGGAAGCACTATTTGATCTCCTATGATTGCCTGGTAATGTTAGATTTTGAAACACAGCATGAGATCCTTGTATTCCTTCCACAGCCCATTAGCTTAAGGTGATTTCTAACACTGCATTAGTGTACATTGAATACGGAGTCAAGTTGTTCCCTCTATTCAGTGCCTTTCCTTAAAGGAAGTATAAGGGCTTGTGCACAGAACTTGGTGGGTTTCAAGGAATGGCTCTAAGCTTTCTACAGCTTGAGAGGATCCAACACTGTGCTTCAGGGTATTCCAGGTATCTACCCCTCCGGATCCATCATTCTCCACTTTGTTCAGTCATAGAGGTGTTGTTATTGTGAAATGCATCAATAGGTACACCTGCCTTCTGGCTTCTGGTTTGATCAAGTTAGGCATGGGCAGGAGATTAGAGGGTGAAAGGAGAGTGAGGTAGCGGGCGTTCACTCCCACAGCTCCTACCTACTGCATTCCTTTACAGCAGCTGCCCCTTCAGTCCTAAAAGTGTAACGGATTCCCATGTCGCAAGCGCTGATATTCTGCACCGTCTCTTATTGGTTTACCTTGACACTACCCATGTTTATAAATAGTCCCTTTGATACCTCTCATCAGTTACCCCTTTTGATGTAATATCTTTTTTTTCTGCTATGAATTTGACTGATACAAAAGCAGTTTGAATTTAACAAATGGTTACAATTTTGAGTGACTGATCCAAGCAATTATGCATCTCCACTGTATGTGGCTCATTCTTGTGATGTTGTTTTCTACAACTTGTGGGTGCAATTGCTGCTCTTTAATTTTTTTTTTTTTTTTTTTGAGACGGAGTCTCGCTCTGTCGCCCAGGCTGGAGTGCAGTGGCCGGATCTCAGCTCACTGCAAGCTCCGCTTCCCGGGTTCACGCCATTCTCCGGCCTCAGCCTTCCGAGTAGCTGGGACTACAGGCGCCCGCCACCTCGCCCGGCTAGTTTTTTGTATTTCTTAGTAGAGACGGGGTTTCACCGTGTTAGCCAGGATGGTCTCGATCTCCTGACCTCGTGATCCACCCGTCTCGGCCTCCCAAAGTGCTGGGATTACAGGCTTGAGCCACCGCGCCCGGCCAACTGCTCTTTAATTTTAACTCACCAACTTTTATTTTACCACTGTGCTCTTCATTTCCTGATTTGAAACATTTTCCTTCCCTACCTAGTCTTCCAGCTTTGATAATATATGTTCCTAGATTAGAATACAGTGGTATGTAGATAGTAATCTTTTTATGCATTGAATATATGTAACTATTTTTAGGAGAGTTGAGAACAAACAAGAGTGTGAGAAAAGTCAGTTAGTTCTACGATAGATTTTGTAACTCTGAGACTTTTAACATCTCTAGATTTTAATTTCTCCTCATGTGAAGTGAGGGAACTGGACCAAATAAGTGTTTTGTCCCATGACTACAATTTATTATTTTATTAATCCTCATCTATATGCCAGGCACTCAGAGACTGCTTATGGTGTGTTAATCTAGAGTAACTTAGTGGAGAATGGTGCTAGAAGTGTCAATTTGCTCTTAAATGATCTTCCTCGATTCTAGTCATCCTTTGGAAGACTTATGGATGACGGTCTTTAGGTAGGGTGTGAACGTCCTTGAAACTATGTTGAAAAACTATGTCCCTCCATCTTCTTCTGGGGCAACTGTCCACAGATTTCTAGATTCTCAAAGAACTAGTGACTCTCTTTCTCACAAAAGATTAAGGACCACTCTCTTCTGCCCTTTCCTCACCCCTACCCACAGAAGACATGGGGTGTTAGAGCTCCAGACTGCCAAATACATAATTTGAATATATTTAAATGCTTCCATAAATGCATTTATCATGTACCATGAGCCATTTTCTCTTCACAGGTTTTCAAATTTCTTTAGTATCTACTGATGGATTTTCAGATGAAAAGATCAACCCTCGACTCATAGAAATGAGAAAGAGGCTTTTTGTCTATGTGACTTACTTTATAGCTATAAACAGCAGGTACATTCAAGGACTCTGCTAGGATAAAGAGAAGAAACTGATTTCTCTCACAGAGAAAAATCAGATTAGGAGACTTTATTTTAAAATGAAGTGTCTGCGTTCTGTTTCTCAGAGTGCTTTTCGTTCTCGGAAACACTGACTTATCTTATGGAATTCTCATTGAAGCTTCTGTCTTTATCACACCGCCCTATCAAGTCTTTGGTTTTTCTTGCATTGATTTTTTTTTTCTCCTGTTTTCTCTTTACAAGAGGCATCAGGACACATCTACATGATAGCAAATGAAATAACACATCAGTGTTTTCATACAGGCTCAAATTCTAGAGGAGGTAGAAAATTGCTTTGCCTATGGGTGATGTTTGTGTTTCCAAAATATTCCTCTCTCTCTTCTATATATGTTACCATCCTCAGTATTTTTGCAAAAACAGATTAGCTGGTTTAATCAATGATTGTGTTTCTGTCTCTCTAATTGCCTATCTACCTACCTTTCATTTTATCAACATACATATATAGAATTTTGAAGCAGTTTTAAGTACCTCACAAGTATTAACCCATACTTAGCAAAATCCTCCAAACCAGTGATTCTCAAAGTTTTTAGTCTCAGAATTCTTTTATACTCATGAAACTACTGAAGAAACAAACAGCTTCTGTTTATGTAGGGTTTTTTGGTTATTTGTGTTTCACATTAGAAAATAAAATTAAGACAATTTAAACTATTTATTTACTAATTTTTAACAACCATAATGATGAATCCATTACGTGCTAACCTAAATAACATTTTAAATAAAAATAAAATATTTCCAACATAAAAGCAATGTCATGAAAAGAGTTATACTGTTTAATATTTTGGTTTAATAGAAAACAACTACACTTCCCTATCTTCCTTTGCATTCAATCTGTTGTAATTTTGAAGTTTTCAGAAAGCATATGAAGAATTCCAGCTTCATTTAGATATCTAGTTGGAAAATGAAGGATAATTTCAATAAACTAAAGGTTATTTCCAACGTTGAGTCTGAAATCATGTCAATACATTTTTCATAGTCTGTTGCATTTGAATCCATTGGAACATTTTGCACATTGAATGAATATTTTTACCCATGTACAATTTTGGAACATCATGCATTACTTGGAAAATGTAGGTTTCCTGAGATATGCATGTCTTGGCAGGGTTTGCACATGTCATTATACAACACAAAATATGAAGATATAATAAAATTAATACTTTTACTATTTAGTGATTCACCAATAACCTCCTTAAAGGAAAATGACTTTTTTTTTTTTTTAACTGCAAATGGATTATAAGAGAAATACAATGATAATACATTTTAGGGTTACTACCATGGTTTGTGAGAATCAACACAGGGAAAAGGGCAAATAATGTCTAAACATTATTATGGAAGCAGTTTTGACTTCACAAAGCTCCTGAAAATACCTCTGGGATCCCCACATGTCCACAGGGCACACTTTGATAAGCACTGCTCAAAATAGTCCTTTGAGTAGGTTGGCATCCTTATCCTCGTTTTATAGATGGGGAAACTGATGAAGAGAGTTTATGTGGCTTTCTCTAGGGTACCCAGACAGTAAATGAAGGAAGAGGTATTCATTCACCAAATGCATGCCCTTAAGCCCCATTTTGATAAATAAATAACATTTTTTCGGTCCTCACCTTACTTGACCTATGTCAGTTCTCATTACTGCTGTTTCCTCTCTCAGCTACTCTCTTACCTTTGCTTCCAAAGCATCATCCTCTGCTAGTGTTCCTGTACCTCATAAGCAACTCTTTTTTAGTCTTTTGCAGTAGCATTCTCCTATACTCATCCATTCTAAAAGCTGGAATACCTCAAGGCTTCATTATTTTTTCTCTTCTCTTCTTCTATTTGAACTCTCTCTAGGCAGTATCTATGAGCATGGCTTCAATTACCATTGATATGCAAATGACTCACAGATTTCTATCTCTTGCTCTGAATTTCTTGTCTGCAAAATACTTTATTTTTAACTCATTTTACATAATTTCTTCTCGCAAAGGCATCCTAAACTCTAAAATTGGAATGGGCTTCCTCCTCCTATGCCTAACCCTAGCCTAAAGCTGGTTCTTTTAGGTTTCTTATTTAATAAATATGATTACTATCTACCCAGTTATGAGACAGAATCTCAGGAGTTACTCTGTTACTTTTTTCTCCCTCAACACCATTCCTTACTGCCTTAAATGCCCTCATCCTAGAACAAACGGCTGTCATTTTTTTTTTACCTCCTATCCATTCTCCAAGTGCAGCCAGAGTATCATGCAAGTTCAAACCTGTTTTATTTCTGCTAAGTTTTTTTAGGGACACTCCTTTGCCTTTAGGATAAAAGCTGAAACTTCAAGGTGGTCTATAATGAGGGCGACTATAGGTACCCGAGTTACTTGGTACCTTCCCCAGCTGTGCCTGTTGTTATTAGTAAGAACCTGTTTCATTTTCAAATGTGCCTTGGTTTGTATGATGAACCTACATGGCCACACTATGCGAATAATCTGATCTCTGACGTCATCATGTACAAAGGTCTCCTCTACTCTACACTTCCACAGAAATGTTTTTTTCCAAGTCCATGGGTTACACGCATTTTTATTTATTTGCCTCTTAATTTTTCAGATTTCAGCTCAGTCTTCCCATTTTAGGATAGGCTTCCACATTCTCCCTGTTTCAGTCCCATAGCTTCATAGAAACTCTCTTTCACAGCTGTTGTCTCATTTGTAGTGGGGGGATTGTGATAAATTTCCATATCCCATCTTAGACTAGAAGCTTTCTGAGGGCAATGAGTGTATCTTTTTAAGCTCACTGTTGTATCCTCCAGTGTCTTTCAATACTCAGAGTGAGTATTCAGTGATTGTTTGAAGGAATAAATTCACAATGCTTGAGATATTGTTAGTAATTCATATTTTTCCAACCTTTGTGGAAAAAGTTAATTTTTAGTTATTTTGAACGTTCTTTTAAAGTGCAAATGTAAATAGCTTTAAGGAATGTTAAGATCTCCTTTTTCTGAGGTGGTTCATCAGATAATTCCTTCTCCCTATAGGAAGAGATCGGGGATAAAACTGGACTGAGAATAAAGGAAAGAATAGGGTAGTGGTAGGAGTTAAAGTGTGTGTGTTTGTGTGTGTGTGTGTGTGTGTGTGTGTGTGTGTATGTGCATGTGGCAGAAGGGAGGAGATTTTCTTTCTCTATTTAACTCCTGCCTTGTAGTTCTGTGGAGTAAAGTGTCAAGTAAAATGTGGACACCTGCACTGGAGAAAAATATTTTGATATAGGCAAGCCAACGGGACTTGTTTTTCTATTTTTCCCTGGTGAGGGGTTTTAGTGTTGGCTCACCAGTCTCTCTAGCACCTACAACAGTTGCTGTCTCTCTCTGCAGAAGAGGCAAGGGAGAAAAGTGCAGGATATGGCAGGTATAGAGGTAGTCTGAGAGGTCACTGTAGCTTTGTTTAATAAGCGTATGAAAGACACAGCCTCTGCCCCTAAGTCTTCAGGATTTTCCAGAAGTTCCATATTGATATAATACTCTGAGTCACAGGTAATCTAACAATGACCTCTGCTATAAATACCTTGAAGAAAGCTTTCTTAAAAGGGGTCATTCTAGGATGATGCTCAATTTGATAAATGTTCTCACATATTTTAGCCTGTTGTTTGTCAGGGATCTGAAAGTATAAACTCTGGTTCTAGTGGCAGGGACGTCTTTTAGCTAAAATTATGAAAACACCAAGTGACCTTTGATCTACTTAGAGAGCGGGAGACACTTCATATTACTTTGCTGACCCAGGAAGTGGCAAATGACTACTATAATTACATGATTCAAAGCTCCTCCTCAGCCTCTGCTTTCACCTTGAAGGCAGATGATGTAATAACCACATGTCAAAGCATCTGAGAATATATCGAAGGCCTATGGTATGTAATTTATTTAGTCCCAAGACAAGACTTGTAATCTATTCCCTTGAAAGATACCAGACACATTTGAAACACAGTATTGTGTTGTTCATTTTCTGTGACTTAATGGTAGTTTTGTTGAGCAGTTTGAAAAATCGTTCCAATGACGAATATTCAGTCATTAATACAATAACTGACAATGTTAGACCATTTTATAAAATAAATAAAAAATAAAACTTATTCATATCAGTCACCAAAATTTTCTTTCCTCATGGTTTTCCTCAACTTTACTTTTATGATTGTTTTACTCTAACTTTGCATATTTAATTTAGTCATCAGTGTCAATATCTAGAGAAGGAAAACTTTCATTTCTGTAGTCTCGTTGTTAAGTGTAGCAATGAGGATTATTCCTTCAAATCTACAAAACTAGTCAAAGAAATCAATTTCAACTGACAGATTGCATCATAAATTCATTAACTTACTGTGTACTTTTGAGAAAAATTTTAAACTTTGCTTTACTTTATAGCTTTTGTTTCATAACCCAAGTTGTTAAAGGAAATCTACTATTAGGATAAAGGATCATAAATACATAAAATAATGTTGTAAACGTAATAACTCAAAGCTTGATTGTTTTGAAACTTGTGACTCAAATTTTATAAATGTAATATTTCTTTACTCACAATGTAAATTAAATGCCATCTAAGAACATTTTCCACAGTGAGTGATTCTCATCTTGAAGTTTAAATTATACGTATACATGTTAGCTCATACACTTTAAAATAGATGCTCTATTAACTTTTTTTTTTTTTTTTTGAGACAGAGTCTCGCTCTTTGCCCAGGCTGGAGTGCAGTGGCACAATCTCGGCTCATTGCAACCTCTGCCTCCCTGGTTCAAGCAACTCTCTTGCTTCACCCTCCTGAGTAGCTGAGACTACAGGCACCCACCACCATGCCCAGCTAATTTATGTATTTTTAGTAGAGACAGGTTTTCACCATGTTGGCCAGGCTGGTCTTGAACTCCTGACCTCAGGTGATCCACCTGCCTTGGCCTCCCAAAGTGCTGGGATTACAGACAAGAACCACTGTGCCCGGCCACAAATTCCATTTTGTAGGTAAGATTTGATTAAGTGGTTTTAGAAGTTTCAGTTTAAATGATTTTCTTGTATGCTGTCATTAGAAAAGGAAGAGAATGAAGAAAGTGCACAATAAATAGGTGTTGAATGAAGTAATGAACCTTTAGGATAATTGTTCTCCATTAAGTCTATCTTGAAGAAAAATAAAATAAAATAAAATAAAATAAAATGGAGTTTGTATCCTTACCACAGTACATTCTCATTGGTTTTGGGATAGTAAAATCTTAATTTTCAGAGTTATGGAGTTGAAAGGCTACCACCACAAAATGTGCATGATGACATTTACACAGCCTCAGTGACACGACACTTTCAAATGAGAGCTCCAAGTCTCTTGACTGAGGCCCACCTGCAAGTCATTATAGACCATAATATGGTTCTCAGAGCCTGACCATATTATTTATAGAGCTTGACCTGACTGTCAGGAAATAATGACAGCATTTTATACTTCTGCTGTGCCCTACTTCTCCGTGTTCCTTACCAACATGAATAAATTCTTATATCACTGCTGTGCGGTATTGGATAAATATTATGACATCAAGTTTTACAGATGGGGAAGTAGAAAATGAAGCACAGATGTTTAATAATTTTCTCCAATTTCCAGTCACTATGTAGGACTTTTCCATAAGCCATTTAAATAATATCAAGGATAAAGACCAATGTATAGGGAAGTAGAAATGGGTGGAGGGGAGTGGGGCACATTTGAATCACTTGGATATGGACAAGCCACTGTGGGAGTAGTTACACTAGAAGGTGATTGAAAAAAAGGTTGGGGGATTAAGTTACTGTTATTTATTTGTACCTTCTTCCCTACTAATTGCCAAAAATGATTTGAAATTGGAGAATTTAGTATATCTGTTATCTCCTTCGGTATTCCTCCCGGAAAAAAGAATGATAACAGATTCTAGTAATAAAATTGTGTAGATTCCTAATGAGGGATTATTGCTCAGTTGGACTGATTATACTCTCTGGGAATGAGTTTGAGGATGGACTAAAAACGAGTTGGTTGGGAATTCCTATTTTTTGACATATTTAGCTCTAGAATTATCTTCCTAATATTTTCTCTCCCTTAATCTTTATCAACATCTGCTCATAACTGGTCACTTCATCACTCACCAAACAATATATATTTAGAGAGAATGTATTCATATACATATATTATATATATTCTAATGTGTCTCTCTCTGTATATATTTTGTACCTATACACATTGTACAATGTATTATATACAGGTGGCTCTCCATATCTATGGGCTCTGTATCCATAGGTGCAGAATTCTTGAATACAGAGGATTGACTGAGAGATCTGACATCTGCAGATTTTGTTATCTGTGAAAGGTTATGCAACCAATCTCTGGTGGATGTGAGAGGTGATTGTACTTAAGGTGAAAGTCAATAGAGAGGCCCCATGTTGGAATATGGCCAAATCAAGGTGACCCTGCAAAGAGGAAGTTTGGAGAATAAAAACCCTTTCCATGACTAAACTGTACTGGAAGCCAGAAAGTCAACTGCTGTGATCACACAGATGAGACTTCTGGCTTGGAAACAGGAAAAATGTGAACAGCAAATTGGGAGGGACAAATAAAAAATATCTAACTTTTCCTTCCTACCAAAAATTTGAATTATGCCCTGATCTATTCTCATCCTGAACTGAGCTCTCTTTATTCCAATTGTTTTCAATGAAATTCTGACTTTGTTTCAGATGCCAACAGAGGTTATCAACATGAAATGGATATAAATTGATTACAAATAATATTCAAATAAAAAATACTTTTGATACCTACTGAAAAATGTAGTGACTGACATATATCTTAAATATGCATATCCTTTAATTTGGCCTTTTTATTAATAATGTGGTAAGCTAAAGGCTAAAGGTGGTCCAGTCTATGAATCAGGAGTAACATATGCATGAGTTTTTCTTATGTCTGCATATACACTTAAAAGTTGGTTTTTTTAAGATATAACTTTAAATCTCATAAAAAGTATTGTTACACAATTTTGAACTGAATTTTTTCTCGTGTAAAAATGAAAAAGTGGTGAAACTTGGCAAAAACAGAACGTAGTAAAAGATACTCTCACTTTGCCATCAATATGGAAACATTTAATTTAAAATAGTCAGTTTCCGGAAACATCAAGAGAAGATACGTATTAGTGTGTTAATTATTCTCATTCTCCATAGCAGGAACTACGTTTTATTCATCCTTGTACTCCTGAAAGCCAAGCTGGCCAGTACAAGGTTTATAGAAAATGTCTTATTAATATGTTTGCTTTATTGTACAACTTTGTGTCTTATTTATATAAAATGTATATATAGAGAAGTGATTTTTTCCTATTAGTCATAAATATTCATTTCACATGTAGATGATGTGAAATGCAGATGTAGATCCACATTTGACCAAAGTTGTTCATCACAGTGTTATCACAATCTTTGGGTCTAATCTAATAAATATACTGTTTTCTTATACTAAGTCAAAACTCTATGACCTGCTCCTCTATCTATTTTCACCATTCTTCTCTCTTCCTATTTAGAGCTTCAACAATGGCCTCCTCTGCTAAAAATGCTCTCTGATTAGTCATTCACTGCTTCCTGAACTATGAAGACATCTTCTAGGAATACTCAAGATCTTTTGCTACGTGGCTTCAATTAATTTTAAGATTAATTCCTCATTACCTTCTCACACAAAGTCACCACTAGCAGCTGTACAAATTTTAAAAAGGCCAAAAGATGTATCTGCCAATTCTAGGAACATATAAACCTGAAGGCATAAATCTGGGCTGGAGCACGTGGTTGCCCTTGTGAGAAGAAAAAGCCTCCTTCCTCTGAATGGACACACCCTGCACACCAGGGCACAAGGTTTGTGGAGAAGAGCACAGCTGAACATCATAAAGTGCAGAACCACATACCTGGCATCCTTGTCCCTACACAATGTATGTTGCTGTTAAAGTACAATTTGTTACTCTCCAAAAGACACTCACAATTCCCTTCTTGGGTGCCCTGATGCATGTTACTGCTCCTCATTTATGTATTTGGATGCTTTCTTATATTTTGCCTCAACCTCTACCTCATTCAGTTAGGCACTCAAACTATAGTTCACATATACCTATGTAGCAGGTCTTATGACCAGAGCTGGGGATGCAGAGAAAATGCAGATTTCTTATTCGTGACATAGCTTCTCATCCCCACAGATCAATATGATAATTCCTTTCCCTAACCACCCCACTTCCCAATGCACATAGTATTTTATCTGTACTTTCCTTTGGGAATTTGCATTTCCTACTCTTTCTAGTACTGTTTTGGCAAACATATGTTTTCTTTGCCATTAAACTTAATGGCATGGACTTAAAAATCTTGATATCTAGAACAGTGCCTAGCCCTGTAACCTGAGGATATAAATTAAACTTAATTGAATTATTCATTACCTTCCTTGTAACTTTAACTGTCACATTATGACTGTAACTCAATCCGTGTATTATATGTCAGCAAAGTTGAGCGCCTTTTCCGTGCAGTTACACTTTTTGAGTTACTTAAGCTTCTTTTATTAACATATGCAGCCAGACTCTAGCAAAACTCACTACATCCTTTTGCTAGAGTTCTCAACCAGCATTTAGTGGCATCTTTCAGATATGTAGCACTTGCACAGCTGGAGAAAAGATGGTAGAATTATATGTCTTTTCCATTTTCTTCTTCTTGGCAGCTCTTTACCTGATGATGTAGACTATATTTTATACACTATAACTTTCTTATTCTGCTAAATTCCTCATCAACACATGACCTCAATAGGTATTGCCGTCAACATCTTCAATTTCTTCTTTCTATTTATCTTGACAAATCCCTGGGTGCAGTATTAATTTTATCTACCTTAGCATGGAGGTGATTACTTTAGCTCATTTTCATGCTCTTTCTATAGTTGCCCCTTAGTGTTTGCAAGATGTTGGTTCTAGAACCACTACTCCCCGCTGCCTCACTGCAGATACCGAAACTTTCAGTTCCTTATATGAAGTGGTATTTGCTTATAATCTACACACATCCTCCTTTAAGTCTTCTCTAGATTATTTAAATTACCCATTATGATGTAAATGCTCTGTAAGTAGTTATACTCTACTATATATATATATTTTATACTCTACTATATATATATATATTTTTTTATTGTGGCATTGTTATTTTTATTGGGTTTTAAAAAGTATATTCTGGCCAGGTGTGGTGGCTCACACCTGTAATCCCAGCACTTTGGGAGGACCACTAGGTCAGGAGAGCTAGACCATCCTGACTAACAAGATGAAACCCTGTTTCTACTAAAAATACCAAAAAAAGCCTGGCATGGTGGCATGCACCTCTAGTCCCAGCTACTCAGGAGGCTGAGGCAGGAGAATCGCTTGAACCTGGGAGGCAGAGGTTGCAGTGAGCCAAGATTGCACCACTGCACTCCAGCCTGGGCAACAAGAATGAGACTCCATCTCAACGAAAAAAAAAAATATTATTATTTTTTTCTTTATCCATAGTTTGTTGAAACTGCAGATGAGGAACATGCAGATACAGAGAGCTGACTATATTCTGGTCATCATTTCTTCTTTTTGTTCCTTTGGACCTACCAAGGGTGATTACAATTCGGCCTTTACTAGGCCTGGGTTATCTCAGTCTCTTTGTAGTGTGATACAACTTTTATAAATAATCTCTTTTTTAAACCCTCTTCAAACTGTCATAATGTAAGAATGACATTTGTTTTCTGGAGGGGAGACTTCATGATTAAAAAGACAAAAACAGAATTGAAGGTTGTAACTATATGTTCAGTCTTAAGTGGAAACGACATACAGATACTGCCTAGAAGGCAATTATTCAGACATTAAGTTTAAGATCACTCAGCCAGACTGAAGAACAAACCTGTGGAGAACAGACATTACTAATTAGAAAAAATAGCGGGTCTAAAATTCTATGAAAGCACCAGAATATAAGAATGAAAAGATTATGTCAAAGCATGCAGCAAAACAGACATGAGACTTGAGTGAGAAGTAGGGTCTTGGCGTTAAAGGTGATTCCATACTGTTCCATTTATACTAGGAACTGAAGAGATAGGGACAAGACATGTATCTGTAACTGGCTGAGCTGCTGGTTGGAAGCACATAATTAAAATAATGGGGTACAGCACTAATTTTCTTTTATTAACATGTTAAAGCAATTAATTTATTCATCCTCTGAAAAGTATGCATTTTAGGGCCATATATGTATATACTGATCCTCCTCAAATGTCTTCCAGTTCTTCTACCAAGTCTGAACCCCCACTATTACATAGTGATCTGAGGATTAGACAACCAAGTTATAGGAAATTAGATTTAGAATTATTCAAGTGTTGTGACAGGCATAATGATTACCCCAAAAGTTGTCCACGCCCTTATGCCCAGAGCCTGCGAATATGTTACTTATCTGGCAAAAGTGTTTTGCAGATGTAATTTAAAGTTAGGACCTTGAGACTAGAAGATTATCCTATATTATTCACTGGGCCCATCTAGTCACATGAGTCTTTAACTGCAGACAACCTTTTCCGGCTATGGTCAGAGAAAGAGATATGATAATGGAAGAAAGAAAGGGTCAGAGACATGTGGCATTCTTGGCTTTGACAATGGAAGAATGTGGGTGGCATCTAAATGCTGGAAAAAGCTAGAAAACAAAATTTTCCCTAGAGCCCACAACAAAAAATGTTGCAATCCTGCCAAAACCTTTATTTCAGCATGGTAAGACCCCATGCTGGGCTTGTGATTTATGTAAACATAAGGTAATAAATGTGTGTTGCTTTAAGCTAATAAGTTTGTGGAAATTTTTGTTACAGCATGAATAGAAAACGAATATCAATATCAGTTTATAGACTACAGAACTTGGGATAGTTTGGATAAGGAAATAAAATATAACAGAAAATCCCACCTGTCTTGGAAGACTTGATAAGGTCAAATGCCTATAAGGAAAGATCCTATAAGGGTGAAAAAAAATGATAAGGAAAAACAAGTCAGTAGGTCAACTGAGTTTGGCCAGTGACCTATACAAAAAGTCAGCAATTTATGAGTAGAAAATTTGGTATTATTTAGAAACTCAAGACTATCCACTTTTTTTTTTTTTTTTTGAGATGGAGTCTCGCTTTGTTGCCACGTTGGAGTGCAGTGGTGTGATCTTGGCTCACTGTAACCTTTGCCTCCTGAATTCAAGCAATTCTCCTGCCTCGGCCTCCTGAGTAGCTGGGACTACAGGTGCCCGCCACCACACCCAGCTAATTTTTGTATTTTTAGTGGAGACGGGGTTTCACCATGTTGGCCAGACGGTCTCGATCTCTGGACCTCATGATCCGCCTGCCTCGGCCTCCCAAAGTGTTGGGATTACAGGCGTGAGCCACTCTGCCCGGCCTATCCGCTTTTTTGTT
This sequence comes from Theropithecus gelada, assembly GCF_003255815.1. Taxonomy (NCBI): domain Eukaryota; kingdom Metazoa; phylum Chordata; class Mammalia; order Primates; family Cercopithecidae; genus Theropithecus; species Theropithecus gelada. Next base: position 99,699,061 of record NC_037673.1, read on the forward strand.
TTGTTTTGTTTTTTTGACAGATGAGAGATGACAGTGATGGAGATAGCTCACTTCTGTGTGCTCTTAACTGTTGCATAGTACACTTGTTTACTTTTTTTTTTTTTTTTTTTTTTTTTTGCCATTGGCAGAAACTGAAGAAGCCCATTCAGTATACAGACCTGAGGGCAGCACTGGCAATGATTACAGGAATACTGGATTTTGATCACAACATGTTAATAATATCTGCAAAATTAAAATAATTTAAACGTTGAGAAATAATGTTTTCTCCATTTCAGAAAGATAAATAAAACTGGATATGTTGTGAGAATGATAAATCTGGATGTGCTGTGGGAATGATTTTCAGATAATGACCCGTAAATCCTCTCTAGCCAATACATTTAAGGAGATACTTTAGAGTTGGAGAGTATGATTCTTCCCTTATTTAGGGCTAGAGAAGAAAAAGCTCTTCACATTTGAAAGGAAAGATATGTTAAGGTATACAATGAATTGTATCTTTCTTTTGAAGTGTGAAACTCAAGATATACAATTAGTCAAGGTATACAATTCATTTCAAAAGCAGTTATACCATAATAAAACAAGTTTGAAATATTTTCTAAAAGCCTTCAATATTAAAAAAAAAAAAAGATGTTTTAGATTTTACGATGAGTATGCATTTAAAAAAACAGAAGTCAGCTGGTTAATTCAATGAATGTAGATTTTTCTCACATTGTCGTGTTTCAATACAATTCACAGCTGTATAAATAATGCCATTCACAAATAGAACTCAAGCAAATTCTATTCTGTTTCTATTAATGTGAAACGTGCTAAAATTTTCCACTTTTGTTTGCCTAAAGAACATGTATGTCTTGGCACACAAAAGCTCTCTTGTGTTTCTATAATTGTAAAAAAAAAAAAAAAAAAAAAAAAAAACGTTAACCACCACCTCAAAATCCTACGAGCACCAAGCAATCATCTTTCCAAAGAGGTCTATATTTTCAGACATGACGTATGTTACTGATTGTGGAACAAAATCCACTGTATAATTTCTGCGGTTGTCTAAAACTGACAAAGCAGCTGAGAGAAAAAAAACTGGTTGCAGTTTCCCCAGATTTTCTTTCATCTAGCTCGGAGAAATTCTTTTTCAGAGTATACACAACACAATCCAAAAAGAGGGGCTTTTTTGAATGAAACATGTTTTGTCTTAAGCAAGTTCTAAAGTGATCCAAATGTGAAGCTTTAGAATCTGATGATACCTACTCCATGGAGGCCTGACAGTAAGTCATGTAATACATCGATGATTTTATGGGTTTCTCTGTTAGTAATTCCAGATGGTGTGTCTGTGCTCTGGCTGTGCACTCTACGTAAATCATCTCACTCATAATCAACAGATATCCAGAAGCACTTTAATAGGAAACACTTATTTTTACCAGTTATTTGTAACTTTTAATACAATCTCATTTAAGAACATGGAGTCCCTTGTTTTTCATAATACTGAGCTCTTTTTCTGGAGAGCAGGTTTTGGATGGATATGTGCTTTCTGAATCAATGGTGTTTTCTGAGAAGTTGTGTGTCCCATATGTTTGTGGTTCAGTCTTCAGAAATGCTGCTATAGCATCTTCTGCACCTCTCAACACCACCTTCTTGCCAGCTCTTATTCTGTGCTAAAAAGGACTTCAAAAGAAAAGCATGTTTGCCGCAGTTGACAAATGATTGCTGTTAATGCCAGGGTCTTAGTATCAGCTCTTCAAACCACCATCATTAATCTTAATTAGAAAACTAAATCAAATGTTTTTTACCATTTGCAATTAATATGAGACCTAATTTGAATTCAGATTCCAAACAGAACTCACTGTCTGCCTGTGTTGGAAAGTGTGTTTTATACCTGCCGGTACCAATATTGTTTTAGTAACCGAGGAAAGAACAGAGCATTGACTGACATCAGAATAATCGGTGTCGACCATAAGCATTAATCTTATTTAGAAAGTCAAGCTGAACTTTGTCAAACAAGAAAGGTTTACGAAAAAAAAAAAAAAAGTTTACTTGAAGGCTATACAGAAGTATCAAAACACAGAGGTTCATCTTAGAATTTCTTCCACTGAGGCAGCAGATATGGCCATTCATAACAAAGACCTTGTCTTTTGTTCTTTCTGATATTATTCCACATTGAGATAACCATGTGACAGGTAAGCTCTTCACAAGAAAACTGAGAGATCTACTCACGCTACCCTGCATGGAAATGATTTTTTAAAACTATACAAAACAGCAAGTTGAAGGTAATATTTGTAAATAAAATTCTGTTAATATTTAGAGATATTTAGAGATTATTTAGAGATATTACCTCCAACTTTGTAAGCATTTCAAGTAACTTTGAATTTTAATTGAATTTCACTGAGTTACTAAATCCAGAAGTAACTCTAAGGAGATATTGACCAAAACTAGACGTAATCTGGCTCTGTCGCCCAGGCTGGAGTGCAGTAGCATGATCTTGGCTCACTGCAACCTCCGCCTCCTGAGTTCAAGCAATTCTCTGCCTCAGCCTCCGGAGTAGCTGGGATTACAGGTGTCCGCCGCCACGCCCGGCTAATGTTTTTTGTATTTTTATTCGAGACGGGGTTTTGCCATCTTGGCCAGGCTGGTCTTGAACTCCTGACCTCGTGATCCACCCACCTCAGCCTCCCAAAGTGCTGGGATTATAGGCGCGAGCCAACGCGCCCGGCCTCCTCTTTACTTTTCTAAAGGTCTGTAAATGAAGGCTGCGAGTTTGAGGACTTCTCTGTAGTATAATGGTTGGCAGAAAATCAAGCTTTGGTGCTTGGATCCTAAATACAAATTTTCTGGTATTAAGAATATTTTATTTTTAAAACTTTTACCAACTGCTATAGTAAACTGATATTCATATCCATGTAAATAAACATATATAAACATATAAATATAAATAAATAATTCTATTGTTTTATAAATATAACAATTTTACTCTTATATAAATATATTTAAACATATAAACATGTTTATTTACAGATAAAAATAAGTTTACTCTCTCTATATAGTTTATATATATAAAAATTATAAACTGATATATATCAGTTTGCTGTATATTAGTATTTACACGTGTATAAATATTGGTTTATCACAGCACTTGTGTGTGTGTATATACATATCTGTCTACTTGTTTACTTGTCTTTATACATTTTTCAATTGTGGAAAGAGAAGGATAAGAGAAAGTATATAGTAGCAGGCAAATAAAGGCTAAAATTCTTAGTATTTTTAGTATTTAAGTTTTAATAAATTAGTAACTAACATGCCTTTCAGCTTTAACACCCTCCTGTGAACAAAGCTAAAATCTGTATTTGAGTGTTTGACCTAGTTGTATTTGGCTGGGGTAGAGGGGTGTGATTGCTAAGCATTGCCCTAAAAGGCTTATAAATTTCTGATGCTAGTCTCATATTGTGCCTATTTAACCACACTTTTTGTGTCTTGACCTTAACAAATAAAGAATACAAGGTATTAATATGGTTGAAGACGGATGTTGTATATGTGAGAATTCATCATACTAATTTCTATATTTGTATCCATACTTGAAAATACCAATAATGCAATATTAAAAGAAGCAACATGGCCAAAAAATATTGATGGATAAAAGAATAAAATGAAATTGAAACTCAAACATGACCTCTTGCTCTATTGACATAAAAATATACCCCAATATATAAACACTTTCCTCAGAGTATATCCTTCTTATCATTCCCTTTCAACCCAGAAACTTTTTCCAAACAAATAGAGTTCAATTTTCCCCATCACTAAATACTTTGGTAATATTAGAATTGTGGGATTTTGGCAACTGTGAAGAATTTTGCTCTTTCAAAGAGTATTCACTCTCGCCTTGTCAATTTCAGCATGGAATGCAGTTTTTCTCAGGCTTTTATATAATATGGTTTTATGTGTGTATACAAGTGACTTTTTAATGTTAGAGTATCAGAATTCTATTAAAATAGTTCTATTCTGGCTCTAAAAGATCTTGGATGAATTAACATGGGGATCATTTATGTAGGCAATATTCATTATTCTTATTTAGAAAGTCGTATTTGCTGATGGCCATGAAAGGGTTTTATTTTGTTTCTGAATTTTCAGTTGGCAACTAAATCAAAAACCCATTTTCAGTAACTGCCAGTAAATAGCTCACATATTTCTATGCTTCATTTTCTTCAGCTAACCTATAAAGTTTAAGTGTGATAAAGCTGCAGAATAATCTTTTCTTGCAAAGGGCATCAGTAGACACCTAGTTTGTATTTTCTTATCACCTCGTGTTTCTCACTAAATACAGCATTGTCTTTATCTTCCAATCTCTAGTTATAAACTCCTTCATTAAAACCTGAGGGGAATTGTATTAGTAAACATGATGAATTGAGAAATGTCTTTGAAATCTGTAGTCGAGTGAATAGCTCCAGCAGCAGGTGAATACTTCGTAATAAATTTGAAAATATTTTAACTGTGGAACATATTACCATCTGCTTTCAGTGTTTTTTTAAGGCTTGGAATCCATAAGGTTTTAAAATAGAAAAGAAGAATGTCACAGAAAAAAAATTTTGGCAGTCCCAATGGTAATCCCTGTACTGCGTTTAGTGCCACATGTCGAAAGACACTAATGCCAAACTGCCTATTGTGGCAAGATATACATTTTTCCTATTTGTTGGAGTCCCCCTTAGAATCAATACTATTTTTTCTTTATCAGAATAGGGAACAGATCCAATTTACTAAAATACAGAATGAAGTTGAAACAGTAATATATTTTGAAGATATGAACTAGCTAGTTCAATATTTCTTGATGAACATATTAGTAAATTGATTCACAAGCCTAATTACACTGCCATTTAAGATCTTTCAACATATAGAGATTCTAGACCAAGAAGTGAGTGGACATTTTCCATACTGAACACAATATAGTGACATTAATTTTGCTATCTCTCCATCAGCACATTAATTCTGTCAGATCTGGTATTAAGGCTTGTAAATAGAAGCCTCAGAATTTTCAGTAAAAAATAGGTAATCTAAAAAATATATTATAAATTACATCTAAATTTTGAGTTAAAGGCAAAATGCCTAGAAAACTCTTAAGCAAAATTTTAAAAATTGATTATGCTCTTGAAAATAATTTTTATTATTCAAGGAAAACATCTTCTTATAAATTCTAAATATTGGCACTGATACCTGGGAAAAATTTAAGAAACAATATGAAGAAAACCAGAATAATTATTTTCACATAATTTTCTAACAAATATACAGAGAGGGATAACAGCAACTTTAGATCTAACAGGATACCAAAATCTAAAACTATCAAATAAGAACAGCCTATGAAGTCAAAGTAGTGTGTATCTAATTGTTTTAAGTTAAAATAATACTCAGCATCTTTTAGAATTCTCAGTCTTGTGAGATAGACATGTTCAGGTTTGTGATATTCATTGTATGATATTTCTACATACCACTAGAGGCCACACAACTCCAAAAATGAATGAATAATTACATGACCTGCTAATCAAAGCCTGAAAGAAAATAGAAAGCTAAGTGGAAAGATTTACCATTGTCTGTATAGCAAGACTTTATGTCATGGGCCTTTCCCTGGAAGAGTTTAGATTGCCCTTGTGAAGCCACTAGAACTTGTATACTTTTTACTGCCCTCTCTATCTGCAGCATATTCTTATTCTACCACCAGAATGTATGAGATGTGTTTGCATGCATAGCATATGAACAATGGAAAGAAATAGACCTCTGAACCTTCTGGATACTCTAATAGAAAGTTGTTAGAAAAAAATGTACATACGATCTTATAATTTACAATGCTAAATATTTGCTTTCTTTCCTGTTAGAAACTTTAAATAACAATGTTTACTTCTGTAACAAAAATATGACATTCTCTGTGTCAAACTTTACATTATATCACACACAATTTTATAATAATTTGGTAAACATCCATGGAAACGAGCTGCCTTCTTCCTCTACAAGCCCTCCTCCTCCCAGATGATCTGAGAATTAAGCGTGGGAATACATGTTTCATTGCCAGTAAACAGACCAGTCTTCTGGATCTCTTCTTACATCCTAAGTAAAATTAGATGTAGCATTTTCAGCCTGGTTTCTAAATGTTTTGTCTGCCAGCCGGCAGCTTGTCACCTTGAGCAGACTTAACCAATTCGTTTATTTCTCTGGTTCTTGGCTAGATTTGAATCAGGTGAAGCTTTAATGCCATCTCAGCAAAAATTTAAACTGTGACCTCTACGATCAGTAAGTATTGTCTGGGCTCTGGAAATTTATTTTGTGAAAAACTGGTAGCACCTGTGCTAAGTTTTATGGAAGACGTAATAGTGTTAACCAGCATTTCACTAAGTGCCTTTACTCTGAGAACTTCTGACTGTTTTCCTGATGAGGAAACACAATGTTCCTTCTTTTTCACTTAGAGACAATGTGAGACAGACAGGTTAAATGGTAGTGTGATAGCAAACTAATATCTAAGATAAAAGGTCCCAAGAATTTTAAACTATAACCTTTTACATGGACAATTCATAAAATATGCTATTTCAGGATTAATAGCAAAATTCTAAAGGCTTTCTCTAATATTCAGAACAATGTAGAGATTGTTCAGGGGAGACAAAAACATCTAAAGGACAGTTCTTCCTTCCAAAAAGCTAATAATCTAGATATAATCCTAAAAATACATCTTCAATAACAATCCAACCACCTCTGTTTGCAGTATATATCAGAAAGAGTTAAAATGAAAGGCTGGTCAAGGATATGAGGTTATCACTAGAAAAATAAGAACAGAGAGTGAATTCTTCTTAAACAACAATTCGAAGCATAAAATATTAAACCAAAAAAGAAATGTTTACCTTATATCAATAGAAGTGAATACAATCTTCAATGAAGCTGAAAAATTATTAATATTTTTTCTTGAAACAAGATAGCTTCATGACACATAAAAATGCTGCAAACAATGAAACACAGATAAAGAGTTTAGTGGGATTCTTTAAAGCATCATCAATATTTTACAAATCAACGGAGTTTAAAAACAGGTATATTGATTATTTTTGTCATATAAATAATTTTAATATAAGTATGTTTATATATGTTTATACAAAGCCATCAAATATATCTATATTATATTTACAGAAAAAAATCTATCGCCAAAAAATGGTAGAGAAAATAATCAATAAATCCTAAAATGTAGATCTTTGTTGCAACAATATTAAAAAATAACTGTAAATTAATAAAAGCTTTAAATAATGCTAACCGTTAGCATTCACAAAAATTACCATGCAGAATAACCTTTACATGAAGATTTATATAACTTGAGAGGTATTTAATGTTCATGCATAGACATACTTAATATTTTAAATGCATCAAACTTCCTAAATCTAGAGTCAAACTACCTCAAACAAGCTTCTTGAAACAATAAACTGTTTCTAAAATGTACTTGGAAGTGCAAAGGATCAAAAACATGAACCCTCTCCAGAAAAAGAAAAGAGGGAAGAAAAGTAGATAAGAAGCCTTTTATAAAACCAAAATATTAAGACTGTGTTGGGGTCATTCAGAGATAGGCAATCACCAATAGAAGAGAATAATCACAAAATAGACCCCATACTTATGAGGAATTTTGCTTTAGGACGGATATGGCATGGCAGGTTTTGGGGCAAAGAAGTGACTATCCATAAGAAGAGTTGGAAAATGGGGATTTCATTAAGTAGAAACAAGGAAGCAACCATACATAAAAGATTGACAAATTTGACTATATAAAAATTAAGAACTTTAGGTCATGAAAATGCATTTCAGAGAAAATGAAAAGACAAAACACTAACATAAAATGGTTGCAACGTACATAGACAACAAAGCATTCATTTCAAAATATATGAGAACTCTTATGGAACCATCAGAAAACAAGTGAAAAGAATAGAAATAATATTCGGACATAATCAGATATTTTGTAAGAAAAGTAATACAAATGGCCAATAAAGATATGGAGATGTACTGAATTCATTAGTAAGAATAAAAGTATAATTCAAGATAACTATGAGATATGATTTCAGTCCCATTCAAAAGGCAGAAATTAAATCTGACTATACTGAATTTTACAGGTGATGTGGATCACAGAGGTCCGTTATGCTGGCAGGAGCATAAATTGGAACAATCAGTATGGAAAACAATTTGGCATTGTTTTGTAAAAATGAGCTTTTGCTTCCCCTATAACCCTAACAGTTCAAGTCCTAAGTATTTATCCAAGAGTAACTCTTTCAGAAATCTACAAGGAGCATGTACAATTAAGGTTCAGAAAAGTATTTTTTTGAACAGAGAAAATTTAAAACATCATGAATCACAAGAATATGATAAATACATAAATACATTGCATTACAATCATACAATAGAATATGTATCAGAAAACATAATGAATGAATTATAGTTATTGTAATAACATAGGCAATCTTATTGTAATAGTATTGGATGGAAGGTCACATGCAGTATGATCACCTTTATATAAAATTTGAAAATAGGTAACATATACAATTTGTTGTTCAGTTGTATGTAAATACGCAAACGCATGCACACATATTGGGAGGAAGGGGAGTTGAATAGAAAAAAAGCACATAGAAGAAAATCTCACATAAGTTAATGGTGATCGTTTAATTCTTGTGTCACATGCTGAGTTGTCATATGTTCATTACATTATTTAAAAGTAAGTAAAATAAAGGAAAAGAAGGGCATTCATGGAGTAATGATACTAATGTATTGTGACTTACGGATTTGATTAATTCAATCATATATGCCTTGGATCCTTTTTATTTATTTATTTATTTATTTTGAGATGGATTCTCACTCTGTCGCCAGGCTGGAGTACAGTGGTCCAATCTCTGCTCACTGCAAGCTCCACCTCCTGGGTTCAGGCCATTCTCCTGTCTCAGCCTCCCTAGTAGCTGGGACTACAGGTGCCCACCACCACGCCCAGCTAATTTTTTGTATTTTTAGTTTAGATGGGGTTACACCATGTTAGCCAGGATGGTCTCGATCTCCTGACCTCATGATCCGCCCGCCTCGCCATCCCAAAGTGCTGGGATTATAAGCCTGAGCCACCACGCCTGGACACCTTGGATCCTTTAAAAGTAGTGTATGGTTTAAGGAGGAAATTTGGTTTAATATGGTTTATGGAAATATTAATCCAAACTGTTTAATAAACATTACATGTGAACGTTGCACTTTGAAACTGTTCAAATATACCAAATGATTCATTTTGTTAATTAGAACAGAAAGTCCAAAAAGAGAAAACTACAAATTCTATTACACTGTTTAAAATAGCATACAAAAACAATTTTGAGCAAAATAATATAAATGCAGAAACTGATAAATCAAAAAATAGAAACATAGAATTAATTCAATTTAATCCTTGTATCATTGGATACACACACAGACATCAAAGAGAGAGAGAACACGAAATATATTAAAATATTAGGTATGGGAAGAAGGTATATATCCAAAATTAAACATAAATTTAACTGCTATCTGGGTTATTATTTTAAAATCTCAAATGAATCTATATCTGAGCAGATACAAATTATTTACATTTTTCTAAAGAGTTAACTGATAAATTCTCAAAACATTTCAACTATCAGAAAAATCATCATACTGTGTAAACAACTGCAGAAAACACAAAATAATAAATTCTCATGTTTTCAAACTAACAAAATTCTTCTCTTAACCATTTCCAAAACACATAAAAAGAAAATGACAGATCATTCCTAATATTTATTCAATTTTTTAAAAAAATTAACAATATAATTCAGCAGTACATTATAGAAATAATAAGTAAAGTTAGTTCTAATATGACAAAGGTGACTTAATATTTGAGAATATGTAATATGAAGCAAGTCATTCCAAATGAAAATTTTGTAAACATATTTATATTTTTGTAATGGCATTTTAGAAGATTTCAATTATTCTGTAATTAAAAACTTAGCTATTTTAGGATGAGAGATTCCATGAATATAGTGAATAATAAATAACCTACATCCTTGTTCATTTTAATTCAACTTAATAATAAAATGATCTTACTTTCTTTTACCAGAAACATTCATAATTGTTCTGGCAATTCTGATCAGTGAATGATGAAATAGAATTACAGTTCTGTTTCCAATTATTTCAAGGAAAAGGGTGAGGTTGAAGATATCTAAAACTTTATGTAAAATATACAATATATAGATAATATATGGATATCTATTATATCTAATGGATATATAGACATTACATAAAGCCTTAGTCACTACTTGTTATTTATATAAGTTCAGTATTTTTTTGACTGTAAATACTCAAAATAAATTATGTCATCAAAGATGGAAAAATAATTGTGTTTACAATTGTTCCTCCAAAAAGTCACAAAAATGACATTGGAATAATTATAGAAAAAAACTAATTATATAATAATAAATTACAAAAATTTTACAGTTATCAATTAAATTTAAATATATGAATAATCACAGTTTAACCTTAGATTTTAAAAAATCAATTCTTTCTAAATATTTTATTAGTTTACACAAAACAAAGTAAAACTCTGTGGTACTGATTTTGCCTCTTACCAAAATTTTTTCCAAGCTATCTGGAAAAATTAATTTCCAGGAATAATTATGAAAAAATAAAGTTATTGTCCAAAATACTGTACTGAGGAAAAGATTATTTCTTATAAACAGTTGTATTAGGATTTCTTCTTATCTTGTATCTCAAAATAAATTTCAGGTTGATTAAAGTATCAAAGTTATAAAATGAAAATATTAATGGAAAACTGAATAAAATACAGGTCAATATTGAACTAATTTGTGGATAGGAAAAAAATGAAATGATTAAAAATATAACAGAAATTTAATATATCGCTAAATAAAAATAAATGGTACTGAAGAATGTTACTAAAATTGAATGTAAATGAAGAACTAGGAACATTATAAGGAATATAACTAAAAATTGGTATCTTTAATCTATCAAAAGCATTCTAGTGATAGAAAGTGGATGTGAGAAGACAACATAAGGAATATGACCTGAAAATAAAAATTAAAAATATTTAATTTTAATTATAAATGCTATTAAAATCAAACTGACTTATTAACAGTAATTCACAAACATTCAGGAATGATAAAAATCATAATACTTAATAAACTAAACAGGGAATTTCACTTTTAATAGAAGGGTAAATGAGAACAATATCTCTGTAAAGCCATTCATTATTATCTTAAAATATTATTCTTTGAAATAGCAATTTTTAGAATCAGTTCCTAGAAATAATCAGTGACACAAAGTTTTATATATAGGATAAAGATATTCATCATAATATGATTGACAGCAAAAAAACCTGAGAAACAAATGAAATATGAACTATGATAATTGAATTATAGCCCTAAAATGAATACTAATCATTGAAATGACATTTTAAACTTTTCAGAAGAATCATTTAATTATTTTATACAAACTAATATGTCAACATTATTTTAAGAAGCAATGAAAAGAGTCAAATAAAGTAACCAAAATCTATCTTTATCCGGAAATAACACATTCAGAGCACATCATTATTGGTCTCTTAGTATACAGGTTTATACAGATTCTTCGAATTCATTATATTTTGAGAACATTTTTGTTTTGTCATATGTAAGCCAACAAAAGCTGTTTATAGTATTATTGTGTTATAATATATTCTCTTCAGATCTATAGATAATTCGTTCACTTGTGTCTGCAATTCGTTATGAAAAAATCTATGGCCAATGTGAGTAAACCTACCACTCATCTCCACGAGTGACTTGATATTTTCTGCATGGACCCTGAAGAATTTTTCATTTTTCTACTTCAATAGTATAATCGCAATATATTTTGACGTCTCTTATTCTACGTCATATTTTTTTAAATGTCGTGTACCATTTTAATATTCATACATACTTTTATTTAAATGTTTGTTTCATTTGTTGGATTACCTGCTTTTTCCCCAGTGGAAGCCTTTTTTTACATAAATACTTTGATTTTTTCAGACATGGCTAGTCGAACACAATGTTTCTATTTTAGTTTTTATTTCTATAAGTTTTGTATTGATCCTTTTAGCTATAAGCTCACTGTTTTTTCTTGATTGTGAGGCAAAGAGATATCTTTTTTTTTCGTTTGTCCCTTGCATTGAGTTCTCTTTCAGGTTGGGGTCTTTGACGTTTAAATAAAAGTGACATGCATTTCCTTTATCTCTTTCCTTGCTATGCTTGCTAATTTCCCATGCATTTTCTATTCATCTTGTTCATGAATATGGTTAACTGTGCCAAAACCCTTGTTTGTTGTTGCATCCTGTGAATCAATTCTCCTTGACTCCTTGAGTGCCCTCTCTGAAAGCTATTTTCCTCCACATTCAACTACCTTTGTGATTTGAGATATGGGCTTTTTGTTTCACTTTGAAGAAAGAGTTTTGTGGCAACTCTTTCCTGCATTGGGTATCCTGAGCACTGCTTAGCTTTCGTTTATTTAATGTTATGAGCCAGGGTTCTCTCTACTTAGGCAGTAGTATATCAGGATCCTTAGGCAGAAGACTCGGGGTCTTGAATCATTCCCTACGGTTCCTCTTGCAGCACTTGAAAATGGCTAGGAGAGTTTATTCTGAAAGGTCTGAACCGCTGCTTTTCCTAGACTTCTAGTAACTACGTTTATCAATTTATTTTCGAATTTGATACTATTGAGAAGTTTGGAGATTTTCTTGACTCACATTCTTGCCCAAAATGACATCAAGGTGTTATAACATAAACATTGATGCAGTAGGTTTTTGTTTGTTTGTTTGTTTTTTGACACAGAGTCTCGATCTGTCACCACGCTGGAGTGCAGTGGCGCGATCTCGGCTCACTGCAAGCTCCGCTTCCCGGGTTCAAGCGATTCTTGTGTCTCAGCTTCTCTAGTAGCTGGGACTACAGGCGCCCGCCACCACGCCCGGCTAATTTGTGTATTTTTAGTAGAGACAGGGTTTCATCGTGTTAGCAAGGAGGGTGTAGGGTCTCGATCTCCTGACCTCGTGATCCGCCCGCCTCGGCCTTCCAAAGTGCTGGGATTACAGGCCTGAGCCACCGCGCCCGGCCGCAGTAAGTTTTATTTCTTACCTTGGTCAAACTATTTTTAAAGATTATGACATGAAATTTTAATTCTAACTTTGCTTATAGTTGTTGGAGATTTTTGCTTGGATGTTACTATTTTTTTCATTTTATCTAATATTGAGGGAAGTAGATTTTATAATTCTGCTTTATTACCGAGAATTCTCCTTTTAAAATGATACATTTTTTGGGAAAAAAAGAGACGACCATATAAACATAAAATACTTATTTTCTAAAACAAATAAGTATTTTAAAAAAGAAATGTAAAAGAATGAGTAGTTTCTTTTAATTATTTTTTGATTTCCCCTGTTTTTTGAAGTAATTCTTATGTATATTTGGAGTGTCTAAGAAGAAAACAACTGCATTATTTTGGAAATACGCAAAACATTCTCAATCATGAAAGAACTAAATTTAAAAAATAATATTGATATTTTGCAGGATTTAATTACATTTTTAAAGTTAGCATGTAAAATGTCCAATTGGCAGAACCTTGTTTATGAAGTCTTTTAAATATACAATGCAAAGGAAGTTTAAACACAATAGTATGCAAATACGGGAACTTTTGAGGAACAGACAGAGGTTTAACTTCCAATGAGTATTTAAAAAAGAAATGTAAAAGCATGACTAATTTCTTTTGTTTATTTTTTGATTTCCCCTGTTTTTTGAAGTAATTCTTATGAATACTTGGAGTGTCTAAGAAGAAAACAACTGCATTATTTTGGAAATATGCAAAACATTCTCAATCATGAAAGAACTAAATTTAAAAAATAATATTGGTATTTTGCAAGATTTAATTACATTTTTAAAGTTAGCATTTAAAATGTCCAATTGGCAGAACCTTGTTTATGAAGTCTTTTAAATATATAATGCAAAGGAAGTTTAAACACAATAGTATGCAAATACGGGAACTTTTGAGGAACAGATAGAGGTTTAACTTCAAATGAATATTTTTTAAAAAAGTGTATTCAACTCTATATCTAGCACTCATTCCAGTGGAAACCAATTCTAGGAAATCTCCCTTATTTTCTGAGCCTGGGCAGCTGAAGATATTGGTGTGAGCGCTTTTCCTGCAGCAGGAGATTCTTTCAGCAACTGTGATGATCAGATTTCTGGTTTCCACAGACCAAACCTACCTCAAATCGGCTGTTACGTCTCAGTCCTTCATGACTGATACATTAGCAACATTTGTCAAAGTTCCAACAGTAAAACAAATATAACTGTAGCCTCTTCTCATTAGATCCTAAAAAATAAGATTGTATACCAAACAACCCCCCTAAATATCTGTAGGCTCTGAGACGTAAGAGCCGATTTCCATAGTTTGTTCCCTTCTCTTAAAATTGTTTGAAACAGAACACTTTAGAGATCTTCCAAGAAATTTAGAGGGTTAAAGTTTCAGTTTTCAAAAGTGAAGTACTGGTTTAAGATTAAAGTGATGCTAATCATAAGTTTTGGAGTTGTGACTGCTGAAAAGCCAGTAGTTTTCTCACAAACTATTGGATTATAGAATAACCATAGTAGAAAACATGGGGCTGTGGAGCACATTGTTCTAATGTGAGGTATATTATATATAGCACATCCCTTTTCACATTAGGAGGTGAGATGTGTATATTTCACTTAATTGGAAACATCCTTTCCCCCCAGGAAAGGTGATTCATAAAGTCCTTTTGGAGAGGGCACACTCACAATTCAAGATATAAAATGGACTCATGCAGTCACAAAACAATGAGGAACTGAACCTACTGCAGGCAAATCACTTCAATTCATTACAAAATGAAATTTAGGACTGAACTATTTCATTCTGGATTGCTTTTTGCAACCTCGTAATCTGTTTAATGGAAGTAATTTGTTAATAAAACAGTGGTAATGAAACAGAAGTATCTGTTTACAGCAGTTCCCTTATAGTTCTTGTGCTTATGGCTGCTTTCATTATTCATAGAGAAAGGTACACAGTGTAGTCTGGTGTACATCAGTAACAGAAAACCACTTACAGGAGGATGGGAAAGGACATCATCAGTAGAGTATAATGTCTGTATTTGGAATCATTATTGCCCCCTTTGGAGTGTTTTTTTTCAACCTTAAAGGCAATAGATCTTGAAGCAAGCTAAAAGCTACAATAAAAATATACTTTATCTTTAGACCTTTAAACAATATCTCTTTGATCTAAATGGTCTCTCTGCTTCAGCAAGTACCACTTAAGTTTTTTCCTTTCTTCAGTTGGGAGCACATATATTCTAGTCTGAACCAATAGTAAAATTCTAGAAACAAAGCGCTTTTTCAAAGATAGAGGAACATTTTTTCCCTTCATCTGTGGAAGTTTTTTTTTTTTTTTTTTTTTTCTGTTTAACCACATTTATTGATAACACATTTGCGTTCTTTCTGTAATCTGCATGAAATCTTTAGATCCCTTAATAAAAGCAGGTAGAAGACAAACAATCATAATCCCCTCTAACTAAAATGACAACAATCTTTTTTAAAGTTCCTTGAAAAAATTAGTAAGACTTTTTGATAATCTATGAATAAAATAACCAGTTATATTATTTCAGTTCTGAATGAACTGATTTCTTTTTTTAGATTTAATAAATGAATTGCAAGTGGAATCTTTAAAAAAGATATTTACTATGTAAAATATAATTTTAATTGGGCACATTTGCTGAATATGTGTTATAACACAGAATACTGTAGGAAAGAAAAGAATGCCTAAAATGAAAATTTTCAACTATACTGTGAACAAATCCCTTTAAAACACAATTTATGTTTTAATACCTCATAATATCATGCATAAAAATCACATTATTTGCAAATCAGTTGATAAATGTTATAAAGGGTGATAAAAGCTTTATTCAAAATATCAAAACAAGTTATATTGAATAATACTGGGGGAAAATACAAAATTTCAATTATAAGATTAGTAAGTTATAGAAAATCTAATGTAAGCATAGTAATTACAGTTAATAATTTTGTATTGTTTGCTTGAAATTTGATGAGAGCAGATTTTCTTTACCTCCATCCCCCACATGCAAAATGGTAACTATGGGTGGTTATGGGTGATGATAGATGTGTTGATTAATTTTATTGTGGTCGTCATTGCACAATGTATACATATATGAACTCTTCACATTTTATACTTTGAATATATACAATCTTTATTTGTCAATTGTAAAGCTGGAAAAAAGCCTGGGGGGGAATCTTCTGATTTAAATCAGTTAAAACATTATTTGAAAGGCTAGATAGGTTTTTAATTTTTGAAATCATATATATGAACTAAAAATTAGATGGGAATTTTAAATCCCAGCATTACTTTCAAATTAAGAATTTTCTGTGTATTAGGACATGACCAACCTGCCAATTATTGTATTGCCAAATATGGGCCATATGTAAATCTTAACTTCATCACACTTCATTGCTGGTGATGTTACATAAACCATTTGAGGTATTTCTTCATATGTGAAATAGACATAAGGATAATTTCTACGATATATGGATTTCCATGATTAAATGAGATTACACATCAAAGCACAGAATTTGGACTAGATGCCACATTCAATGACGTTAGCTCATCGTTAGTAGATGTTTGAAGAGGTAGAGAACAATGGTGCTTGTTTCCAGTCTTGTGCCTTTTCTCCCTGACCCAGCTAAGAGAGAACAAAAATGGTGCTTGTTGGACTGTGCTGGTGGAATGAAACTCAGATTAAGGGAAGGCAGATTTTATGTGTCCATTCAAATTAACTTTCCTGGGACTAGTTCTAACAGATTTTAAAAGAAACCATTAAGTTGCAATACTTAACATACGTCATTCAATTTCTAAGTGTTGCATCTGATGTGATTTCTGGTCTCTAGTCCTCACAATGTCATCGACAGGAATAGACACAGAACTATATCCATGTAAAGGGAGAGGGCATTTACCTATAAAAGAAGATAGAAATGTTCTTATGAGCTTTCCACAGAATCTGCCAAATGCATGTGAATGGCTTTGACTGTTAAAATCTTCTGTGTTGATAACTCTATGCAAGAGTGGCTATATACTTTGTGGGGCTCAGTGCATAATGACAATGCCAGGCTCCTCTTTAAGTAGTAGAAAACAAGTACTGGTAAATGTACTAAAATATAACGCTTTTTTTCTTTCTTTTGAAGTCTCTCTTAACCTGAAAAAATATATATATATATATATGTTTAATTTACCATTTAATCTCATTCTTCCTCAGGCTTGGGGATACCTGTGGGGCCATTGCAGATATTCACAGGCAACTGAGGGCCCTGTCCTATAACTAAGCAGGCTTGCATGGGCCCCCAGTTGGTGTTTCCCCTCTCCCTCAAGCTGCCAGACCAACAAACTCTATTTTATAGAGGGCAGGAACATCAAGCTGGGCCACAACTTAAGTGGACTAACAACTCGGGTAGACCAACAGCTCCAAAGAATATTCAACTTCTGTTCTGGAGGGTGAGCACTAGTTAAACATATCAGTGGTGGGTAAAGAATGACCTCCACCAAGTCCCATTGTGCCCCTCCCCAGGACTGCACAGGGTGAGCACCCCTTACCCACCCTCCAGACGCTCCTTCTCAGGCTCCAGCTGGTGACCCAGGACAGCAGCAGACCCTGGGAAGGAGAGGGGAGGGAGAGACCAAGAATATGTCCAGAGGAAGTGGCGGGAGATGGAACTGCTAGTGGGAAGAGGTTCCAAGTACCTGTGGGTATGCTCTGTTTTCTAAAGAGCTTCACCAGCAACACACAAATTCAAAGATAACAGTATTAAGATTTTCAAGATAGAGACGCTAAGCATTAAACCCCAAGTGCTAGTCTCTCTATTCCCAGAGCCTTGCCCTCTGTCACTGCTCTTATTGCAAGCCCATTGAGAGAGAGAGCGAGAGAGAGAGAGCGAGAGAGAGAGAGAGAGAGAGAGAGAGAGGAGGGAGGAAAGAAGAGACAGGAAAGGGGAAAGACAGCTATTCTTAGCATTTAGGATGTGCCTCACAGGAACATCAAGTAATGTTGAGATGTTGGTATTCATTTCAACTTAAGTAATATCTCTTTATTTAAAATTTCATATTTATGAAAACAAATAAAACATAGTAACCTCTGAATAAAGATTCCTTGGTAGACTGTCTTTAGAGTTGGATGCCTCCCTGACAGCAACCTGCCTTTCCCAGCACTGCTTTTCAGATAGATCCACAGGGAGATTTGGGTGCTTATTATCCAACTGTTTTTCCTAACTGCCATCCCCACTGCCCTCATTGACTAATGTGACTAAATGCTTTTCCTCCTGTTTCAGTAGATAGCCTATTAGGGTTCTCTGTGTGATTTAATTAAATAAGTTTCTCCCCAAAGTTCAGAGACAAAGTCAGAAAATACTTTTTGTAGTTGAAACAATTAGGTATACACATACAATACATGAAATTAAGTGGAAAGATCTCTAAGAAGCTGTTTCTATTACTGTCCTTTTCAAAGAAGTCCACCCATTCTCTCATTCTCCACATGCTTAATTCTGGGAGTGAAAATAGGAATGTGTCTTCTGCTCTTGACCAACAGGCCGCTTATTTGAATAGTTGATCTTGTTTTCTCATATTCCTCACTACTCTTAGCCAACACTTCCTTACATGCTTTTGAGAATTTGGCAACTAACTTAGGATGTGCCTCCCTCTTTCGGGTCTCTCAAGTTACAGTGGGAGCCACAAGGGCTGTTGGCAAGTTGAAGTCAGCACCTTAGCAATTTGATTTTCATGAGGAAAGCATGATCTCCGTCCTACTTCAGCATCAACCCACACTTAAAGTTCCTCAGTAGAGCTAGTCATCACTGACACTCTTTCAGTTGTGAAATCTTAGAGTCAGTTCATTACTTGACTCTTACACAAAACTTCCTATTCTCTGAGTTCCTATTTCTTACCAGCTTACTCATATTGAATTTGTTCATCCCACACTCATCCCGATTTCCAGTGCTGTGCCTTTTCTCCCTGACCTAGCTAAGCTTTTCTTATCTTTCTTCCCTTTTCCACCCTCAACTCCTTGGGCTGTCACCATAATCTTGCCTGTTTTCTCTTCCATCACATACACTTGCAAGATTTCAACTTTGATTCCATTCGTAACACCCGTTTCTGTTTCTATGCCTTACAAGTGTCATAGTGACGGGAAAACAAAAACAAAACAAAAAAACTACCACTGTCATGGAATTTTACTTCAGATTTACAGTTCATATCTTAAACCAAGCAATACCTTCACTGTTCCTAGAATTTGTTGTTTGGCCATCACCAGGATTTTCGCCCCTTCCTTGGATGTATATTCTCACATTTTTGTCACTTTCCATGTGGTCTTCATTCTACTTTAGCATTTCTTCAGCAAATAACCTTCCCACTTCACAGAAAGTAGAAAGGTAGTTAGAAATGAAAACTATAATGTGTGAAAAAAAATAACCAGAGGGATGAATGGGATATTAGATACTGCAGATATTAGATACTAGAAAGCTAGAAACGATTTGCCCACACCTCATATTTTCATTCCCCCTTCCTCTTGACGCTATGAAGATATATGTGTCTGTACCAGTTCTGGTCTTTCTCCTTTCAGACTCCTTGTGCATGAACAGAAGTGATGCCTACTCTTTTTTTTTTTGGGAAATGTGCTTTTCTGTTTTTATCTTTAACACTATCTTATAGCTTGGCTCTTTTCTTCCAGCAGATGAGCAGTTGCTAGTTTCCCCACCTTATCTGTATGGAAAACAAAAATGAAAACTTAGTTTATGGTTAAAGTTTTTGAAAGACTATTTATTCTATATTGGTGGTGTTATTCTATATAGGTGGTCACATACAAAGTATAAGCAAACATTCACTTCCACTTGATTACCAAACATTTTGTAACTCAAGACCCCAAGGATGTTCTGAGGACACTGTCTCACTTCCTTTTCTTGCCCAGTTCTGACTTTTCTGAGGTATTTGGCATCACTGATTACTACTACTGTATTCTTGATTCTACCTTAAGCCTTTGGTATTTGTCTTTCCATTTTTCTTATTCTTCCTTCCTTGACCACTCCTGCTTTGTCCATTTTATAGGCTTTTCATTGTTTTTTTTTTTTTTTTTTTTTTTTTTTTTGGTTTTAGTATGAAAGTGTTCAGAACTTCATCTGTATCTCATTTTCTTCAGTTTCTAGGTGAAATTATCTAAACACATGAATTTGTACTCCTGCAAATGACTAAGATGGAATAACAAGAACAGGATTTACTCTCATGCCTAAACAACAAAAAATATAGATGGAATCTATGAGACAATGATTTTCAAAACATTGGGCATTAGGCATTGAATGGCATTGAGTCATAGGAGACAGGAAGCAAATTAGGTAGAAACTAACTGCCCCAACTTACTGGCTTCAAGCCATTTCCAGGTCACAGTTTAGGAAGAGGATACCCAGGTAGACTCCAGCACACTCACCGAGTTGAGGAAATGGGGCTGAGATTCTGAGGATACCAAGACAGGTTGAGTTCACACATCAGAATACTAGATAGCAGAGGTTCACAGAGAGAGCAGAGGAGATTTACAGGTTCTCCTCTAATGTTCAGCGGAGTATTGATCAGCAGATGTTTTCAAGAAAACTACTTGAGACAGTAAAAAGAACCACTCCAAAAGATGAGAAGAAACAATAGTTAGAGCTCTCACAAGAATAAGAAGAGTGAGCACCTGCCCCTCAGCCAGACTGGACAGTTTCATAGTAGTTGTGCCACCAAATAGATACTCAGAAAGGTCTGAGAAGTGGGAAACAATTCTGCCAAAAATAAATGCTGCTTTAGTCCTGCCTGGCAAGTCTACAGAGTAAGACCTGAAAATATCTCTCAACAAATAAGTTAACTGTATTCTAGAACAAAGCTCAAGAAAATGTACAGTAATACAAAAATATTCATTACTTAACAAGGTGAAATTTATAATATCTGTCATATAATTTTAAAAAGCTGTAAGGCATGCAAAAGAGCAGAAAAATATGACCTATAAAAAGGAAAAACATCATTCAATCAAAACAAACTCATAACTGACATAGATCTAAGTATTAGCAGACAGGGACATTACAATTCTTATTTTAAATGTATTCAATATATTTTAAAAGATAGGAGAAATGTTGACCATGTTGAGGAGGGAAATAGAAAATCTAAATAAGACCAAAATGGAACTTTTAGAAATAAAAAGTATGATGGGTTAAAAAGAAAAATAACCTGAAGGGATTAATGGAAGATTAGATATTGCAGAAGGAGAGATTAGCAAACCTGAAGTTATAGCAATAAAAATTCTTCAAAATTAAAAACATAGAGGGGAAAAAAAGAAATAATGAAACATAGGAGACCTGTGAGACAATGTGAAATGGCCTGATATATGTATAACTGGAGTTTCTAAAGGAAAGCCATAACAAAACATTTATTTGAATAAATTATCACCAAAAATGTTCTTAATCTGATGAAAATTATAAGGCCACAGATTCTAAGAACCAAATGAACCCCAAACTTATATACACGAGTTTCAACTTCTCCATATTTGTAAATGATTTTTAACTAGGGAAGGTAGTTCCCTACCTGGATTCCAGGTATACACTTTAAAGGCAACATGGCTAGTCATTCACTTACTTGTTTGTTCAACCAATATGTTACATGAGTGAAAAATAAAGGTTTATGTGTGAAGCCACTGAGATAAGCAACTTATTTCTCATAGAATGGGTCTGACATAACTGGCATTAGCTCCACATCAAAGCCTTCATGGACCACTCTTGTTTGGGTTGTATGCTACCTTCTTTCTATTTCCAAATACACAAAACATATGTCTCATATGATACTTATGCCAATATATCATTTTTTTAACTTATTTTTCTAACACAATGCATTCTGAGTTCCCACTAAGTTATGGATCTCAAGTATCATGATAGCATCATGTCTAGCATGATGCCTCATTCCTAGAAAATGATCAGTAAATATGGAGACAATAATGATTTCATTTATGAGTACTGAAAATACTGAAAACTTGAACCACACTGGATCACATAACTGAAAAGTTCACAGAGGAATGGTTACATACTCGCAGGGCCTTGTGGAAACGGAAAAGGCAGAGTCCCTAGTTCAAAAAGCAGGAAAAGGTGTGCATGTAAATCTATCAAAAACACTTTTACATTACAAATATTTTATGCTTACATACATAATGGGGTCATAGTGATTGATAAAAAATATAAATTTACAAATTATAAAATTAACAATATTTAAGTTTCATAATTTTATGTACTACAATAAATAATAATGCTTTTAGTGTATATATTTCTTGAGTATAGTATTTTCTTGGCTTGTTTTTCTGCAAATTCATTTGTTAGGTTATCAACATTTGTATTTTTAGTGGCTTAATTTTCAGTTGATATAATTGAAGCTGATGTCAACAGCCCTTGGCAAATCAAGATTGCAAATAATTTTTGATAATTGTAATTTAGAGAAAGCTCCAACTGATTCAACTGCTTCTGGAGGTGTTAAGAGTCTTTATAGGCTGTGATATCTTAGGAAAAAAATTCTGATAAATTATTTTAAAATATAGATTTTGATATAGCTAGAGCTGATGATTCTTGAGGAACATTTTTTTCTAAAAGAATTTAATTCTTTATACAAATCAATTGCCTATAACTCTGAATTCAACTTGAACTGTAAATTTATACAATGACATTTTATTTTGTCTTCTGACATTTTCTTAACTTGTAAAGATTGTTCATGAAACCAAAAGTGATGTTATAATTTGTAAATAATTCAAATGCCTGTTTATGCATTCTACGGTTGTATCTGCAATTGCAAGCAAACATTAATTTTAAAATTATCTCATTAATAATTGTTTAATCTGAGACTTTATATGAATATAATGTTATTTACCATCAAATGAGACTATCTTTAAATTTAATTTCTATTTTTTTTTTTTTTTTTGAGACGGAGTCTTGCTCTGTCGCCCAGGCTGGGGTGCAGTGGCCGGATCTCAGCTCACTGCAAGCTCCGCCTCCCAGGTTTACGCCATTCTCCTACCTCAGCCTCCCGAGTAGCTGGGACTACAGGCGCCCGCCAACCCGCCCGGCTAGTTTTTTTGCATTTTTTAGTAGAGACGGGGTTTCACCGTGTTAGCCAGGATGGTCTCGATCTCCTGACCTTGTGATCCGTCCGTCTCGGCCTCCCAAAGTGCTGGGATTACAGGCTTGAGCCACCGCGCCCGGCCAATTTAATTTCTATTTATCTAAGCCCTTGAATATTTGCTTTGCAATGTTGCAGCAGTTTTCAAAACCAGAAATTCCAAACTCTTTGAAGGATTCTAATAACGTCTCAATATATTTTATTGCAAAGTTCAAGTATATTCTTTGAGTTAATTGTAATTTTCTGACAAAATGTATTGCCTGAGTGTCAACAGTTTTAAATCTCAGTCCCTGGAGTTAACATTTTTACAGATGCCAGCGGGCTAGGCTAGAGAAAAGGGCAAGCCAGCTTCCACGCACTGCAGCCATGAGGAGTCTCCCTTCTCTTGCCAGACCATTCATACTGTGGTCTTCACTGCTATTTCTGCTGATGCTGTTGCGTACAGATTTGTATCCAACTTCTCATTGGGATTCCCCCTCAGAGTTTCTTGGACTGCCCTAGGCATGTACGTGTGTGCTAGGCCAAATCACATGTGTGCTAGATGCTGCTGAGTGTTATCTTCTATGCTCAGGGATATGCTCCACTGCCCCATAGGACTTGATTTACAAACACAGTTTCAAAGATAATAATTATGAATTTCAAAATAGCAACAGTGGAGCATTAAATCAACTGTGGGGGGTCCGTTTTGAGAATGAACCCTGTGGAACTCTCCGGATTACATGCCCCTAATGTGGTCAAATCTATTTACAGAGGTTGCTCACATTCAGGTAGTATTTGATGCAGAAGTTTTATATCAGGCTCTCATTTATTTTTCTAAATCTAACTTCTTTCATGTATTGATTCCATCCATTGAATAGTGTCCTACATGGTTGCAAAAATGGCTGCAGGTCTTCTAGGTCTCTTGGCCGTATATTATTACAGTACAGACAAAAGAGTGTTTGCTCCATAATTCTCATTAAGTGTCCTGAGATTCTCACCAGTTACTCATGTTTGGGTTGCATAATTGTTTACCTAGGGGATAGGCTATATGATTGGCTTAGTCAAGCTTGTATGCTTCCCCAGTGCAGTTAGTTTTCCTGGCTCCCAACATGGAAACTGAGGATTTCTGGGAAGTAGGACTTGATCCTGTGGGAGAAATCACAAATGTACACTACAGTATATTTCTTGAAATAATGACTGACTGGCTGGAATACTTCATTCTGGGAGAGGGTCTGTAAATATGTCTCTTGTTTCCAAAATCTTAACTGGAATTGTAACTAATACTATATAACCTGCTGTCTAGATAATCACAATATGGCAATTGTTAAAAAAACATTGTGACGAGAAAAACCCTATTGCCTTCTAAGGGATATTAGAAAATAAGTATTTGGAATACATGTGCTGTTTTTGTTTTGTTTGGTTTTTGTTTTTGTTTTCTTTAGCACTGCTAGAGGAATAGATCTCAAAGGTTTGAATGACCAGTACTAATTCTTTTCTCAATATATGTATCTCTAAAGATAGACAGGATTAAATACTGGCTTGATGTAACATGAGATTACATAATTTAAAGATTATACCAAATGGGTCAGGTTCAATGGCTCACACCTATAATCCCAGCACTTTGGGAGGCTGAGGCAGGTGGATCACTTGAGGTCAGGAGTTCAAGACCACCCTGGCCAATATGGCGAAACCCTGTCTCTACTAAAACTACAAAAATTAGCTGGGAATGGTGGTGTGTGCCTGTAATCCCAACTACTGGGGAGTCTGAGACAGGAGAATCTCTTGAACCCAGGAGGTAGAGGTTGCAGTGAGCTGAGATGGCACCACTGCACTCCAGCCTGGATGACAGAGTGAGATCCTATCTCAAACAAACAAAAACAAGTGAAAAATATTATACCAAATGTAAAAAAAGTTTATATATTTATCTAGAACACATACATTGAATAGTAAAACCAGATGTTGAGTGAAGAAAAATTATTTATTTGATTATTAAAAGATGTGACATATAGTTTAATTAATTCCCAAGGCATTTATTTATTTATTTATTTATTTAACGATGAAAGCCGCTAAAGTTTACCTTTGTGGGTCAAGTTATTCCTATAAAATAAAGATCAAGGAAGGTTAAATTTCACCCTTTCAATTTATTCTTGGTTTGTGTATTCAATTAACAAGACAATAAATTACTACTGTTTGAATCTGGCAACTAGCCATTATTTTTAATTGAAATGGTATTTTGCAAAATAAACATGTAATTACACAAGGAGTGATGTTGATGTGATAAGAGAAGTAAGCTATAAAGAATGGTCATTATATATTTTAACATGCTAAAAATTTTTCAAGTTAGCAACTGATAAAATTGTTAAGAATGTTATACCAAGTTCGTTTGTTTCTTGGACAAACTTGAAGAATGTAAGTGCAGTTTAAAGATGCTTTAAATTTTTTTAAAAATTTTTTATTGTGAATACTTAATATAAGACTTACCCTTTTAAACATTTAAGTGTGCAATATAGTATTTTTGAATATAAGTACAGATGTGTTGAAATTATTTATCTTGCTGAAATGAAATTTTTTGTCTATTGTGAAGGGGTGGCCTGCCCCTCCACACCTGTGGGTGTTTCTCGTTAGGTGGAACGAGAGACTTGAGAAAAGAAATGAGACACAGAGACAAAGTATAGAGAAAGAAAAGCAGGGGCCCAGGGGACCCTCAGCTTACAGAGGACCCACGCCGGCACCGGTCTCTGAGTTCCCTTAGTATTTATTGATAATTATCTTTACCATCTTAAAGATAAGGGAGTGGCAGGACAATAGGATCATTGTAGGGAGGAAATCGGCAGTAAGACATATGAACAAAAACCTCTGTGACATGAATAAGTTTAAAGGAAAATGCTGTGCCTTGAGATGCATATGCAAACATCTCCATAAACCTGTTAGCATTATTTCAGCCTATCACATGGGGAGAAACCTTGGACAATACCTAGCTTTCCTAGGCAGAGCTCCTCGACCTTTGGCAGTGTACGTGTCCCTGGGTAGTTGAAATTAAGAGAATGGTGATGACTTTTAACCAGCAAGCTGCTTTCAGGCACTTGTTTAACACAGACACATCCTGCACAGCCCAAAATCCATTAAACCTTGAGTCACCACAGCACATGTCTCTTGCAAGGACAAGGTTGGGGGTAGGGTCACAGATTAACAGCATCTCAAATACAGAACAAAATGGAGTCTCTTATGTCTACTTCTTTCTACATAGACACAGTAACAGGTTGATCTCTCTTTTCCCCACATATTGATTTTAACTCATCCTGTTTCCCCTCCCCAGTACCCCCTGGAAATAACCATTTCACTCTTTGATTACATAAAATTAACAATTTTAGATAGGCCGGGCGCGGTGGCTCAAGCCTGTAATCCCAGCACTTTGGGAGGCCGAGACGGGCGGATCACGAGGTCAGGAGATCGAGACCATCCTGGCTAACACGGTGAAACCCCGTCTCTACTAAAAAATACAAAAAACTAGCTGGGCGCAGTGGCGGGCGCCTGTAGTCCCAGCTACTCGGGAGGCTGAGGCAGGAGAATGGCGCGAACCCGGGAGGCGGAGCTTGCAGTGAGCTGAGATCCGGCCACTGCACTCCAGCCTGGGCGGCAGAGCGAGACTCCGTCTCAAAAAAAAAAAAAAAAAAAAAAAACAATTTTAGATACTCCCATATAAGTGGAATCATGCAGTATTTGCTTTGTGAGACTGGTTTATTTCATTTGGCATAATGTCTTTGTTTTACACGTGTTGTTGCATATTTAAGAATTTTCTTCTTTTTTAAAGCTGAATAATGTTCCATTGCATGTATACCCCGCATTTTCTTTATTCATTCATCTGTTGATCAACATATGTTGTTTTCACATCTTGGCTACTGTGAACATGGTTGCAGTAAATATGGGAGCACTGATATCTCAAACCCTGATTTCAAACTCTTTGAGTAAATACCAGAGCTGGTATTATTGGATCATATGGTAGTTCAATTTTTAAAATTTTGAAGCACTTTCATTGTATTTTCTATGGAAGCTGCACCATTTTTCATTCCCCCCATTAGTGTATGAGGGTTCCCTTTTCTCCACACGCTCGCCAACACTTGTCATCTTTTGTCTTTTAGATAAAGGTTATTTTTACAGGTGTGAGGTGATATCTCTTAGTGATTTTGATTTGCATTTCCTAATGATTAGTGATGTTGAGAATTTTCCCATGTACCTATTGGCTGTTTGCATTTCTTCTTTGTAAAAATGTCTATTCAAGTCTTTGGCCCCTCCCCTACATTTGTTTTTTGTTTTTGTTTTTGTTTGTTTGTTTGTTTTTGAGATGGAGTCTTGTTCTGTTGCCCAGGCTGAAGTGCAGTTCAGTGGCATGATCTTGGCTTACTGCAACCTCTGTTCCCAGGTTTAAGCAATTCTGGCTTAGCCTCCCAAATTGCTGAGATTACAGGTGTGTGCCACCATGCTTGGCTAATTTTTTGTATTTTTAGTAGAGATGGGGTTTCACCGTGTTAGCCAGGATGGTCTTGATCTCCTGACCTCGTGATCCACCCACCTTGGACTCCCAAAGTGCTGGGATTACAGGCGTGAGCCATAGAGACAGGGTTTCACTGTGCTTCCCAGGCTGGAGTACAATGGCTATTCATAGGTGTGATTATAGCACACTGCAGCCTTAAACTCCTGGCCTCAATGGATCTTTTTGCCTCAGCCTTCTGAGTAGTTGGAATTATAGGTATGCTTTCCCATGTCTGGCTGACCAAATTTTATCGGGCAATTAAGTGATTTTTACTATCGAGTTGAAGGAGTTCCACATATATTTTGGAGATTAACCACTTCTTAGATATATGGTGTGCAAATATATTTTCTCTTTCTATAGGTTTCCTTTTCACTCTGATAACCTCCTACTATTATTGTGGTGGTGCATGTTATCCTCTTCAGTTCTCTCAATGTTTACTTCATATATTTAGGTGCTATGATATTGGGAAATATGTATTTATAATTCTTGTATTTTCTTGATTAATTTATCCTTCTGTTATTAAATAATGACCTTTGTGTCTTTTCACAGTTTTTGGCTTAAATTCTTTTTTATCTGATACAAGTATTGCTACCTCTGCTTTCTTTTATCTTCTATTTGCATGGAATAGCTTTTTGCGCTTTTTCTGTGTATGTTGTGTCTTCAAACTGAAATGAGTGTATTGTAGGTAGTGTATAGATGGGTCTTCTTTTATATGTATTTTATGTCTTTTGACTGGACTATCTAATCCATTTACTTTCAAGTGAATTAATAATTTTCTGTAGTGGTGTGTTTTCTTTCTGTTGATTTTTTTGTGTATCTACTATAGGTTTTTGCTTTGTGGTAACCATGACGCTTATATAAAACATTGTATGGTTAGCCTATTTTAAGCTGATAATGACCTAACTGCAATCACATACAAAAACTGTACACTTTTACTCTACCTGTCTACATATTTTATGGTTTGGTGTCACAGTTTACAACTCTTTATATTTCATATCCATTTAAAAATAGTGTAGCTATAGTTATTATTATTTTTGTCTTTTTACCTTTATACTAGGGATACGATTTATTTATGCACCATCACAACAGTATTAGAGTGTTCTGAATTTGAATCTATACTTATTTTTGCCAGTGAGTTTTATACTTTATATATTTTCATGCTATTAATTAGTGTCATTTTATTTCAACTGGAAGAACCCTACTTAGCATTTCATATAATGAGGGTCTCGTGGTAATGAACTTCTCAGATTTTGTTTGTAAAAGTCATTATTTCTCCTTTATAGGACAGTTTGCAAGGTAAAGGATTCTTGGTTGACAAGTTTATCTGTCCACAATGTAAATATTTCATTTCACTTTTTCCTGGCTTGTAAATTTTCTGCTGAGAAGTCTACTAATAGCCTTATGGAGTTGCTCTCATTGTAAGGAACCCCTTTTCTCCTGATGCTTTCAATATTCCCACTTTGTCTTCAATTTTTGACAGTTTGAGTATATGTTTTGGTGAAGTTTTTTTTAACTGAACTTGAGTTTTGATCTTTGAGCTTTATATATCTAAATGTCCATGTTTGTCCCTGATTTGGAAAATTCGTAGCCAGTCTTTATTTAAATAAACTTTCTGCCCCTTTCTCTCTTGCTGCTTCTTCTGTGTCTTCTATTATGTGAAATAGAGCTTTCTTGGTGGTGTGCATCAATCCCACAGGCTTTCTCCATTCTTTTTTGTTCTTGTATTTTTCCTCTGAATGGGTATTTTCAAATGATGTGTCTTTGAGCTCATAGGTTCTTCTTTCTCCTTGATTAAGTCTGCTGTTTACAGACTCTATTGCATTTTCATTTCATTCATTGTATTATTCAACTCCAAAATGTATGTTTTGGTCCCTTTTTATGACTTCTATTTCATCATTAAACTTCTTTGGTTCTTGTGTTAGTTTTTATATTTTGTCACGTTGTCTATCTCTGTTCTCTGACAGCTTATTGAGCATCCTTAAAGCATTACTTTGAATGTTTCATAGGTAATTCATAGATTTTCATTTCTTTGGGATTGCTTACAAGATTTTAGTATGTTCCTTTGGTGGTATCATGTTTCCTTAGGATTTTGTGCACCTTGAAGTCTTGCACTGCTGTTTTTGCATTTGAAGTAGGAGTCATCGCCTCCAGTCTTTACCAATTGTCTTCAGGAGAAAAACAATCTTACAAAACAACCCAGCTAAAACTACCGAGGCTTCTTAGACTGTATTCTATTGTTTCATTTACTTTATGTTTTGCTCCCTCTTTGGGGTGTGGATTTCTTAAGGTTATATGTATTCTACTGCATAACCAGGACAAGCATTTACAGCTTCCTATTTGTTTTCTTTAGGGAAGTACCCCAAAATGCTCAAGTTTGTGTGCCTTTTCCCAGTCCTACAGATTCAAACCTTTTGTCTGTGGAGAAACCTGACAAACACTACCTCGCCAAAGTAACCAAAGTTAACAATTAACAGTGATATTGACAGTATGTACTCTTGAAATTATGTGATAGAATGTTACTTTACCTCTGTGTTCATCCTGGCTAAAACCTACAATTTTAGTTTAATCATGAGAATAAACATCAGAAAAACCAAAATTGAGGGACATTTTACAAAACTCTGGTCAGTACTCCTCAAGACTGCCTAGTCATCATAAAAAAGAAAAAAGCCTTAGAAAACGTTATAACCAAGAGGAGCCTAATGAGACACAAGGATGAAATGTAATACGGTATCCTAAAACAGACATTGGGGAAAAAAAATTAAAAATTATTAGGTAAGAACTAAGGAAATAAAATGTAGACTTTATTTGATAATATTTAATAATAATGATTTATTGTGAAAAACTGTATTATATGAATGTAAAATATTCATAATAAAAAACTATGCATGGAATATGTGGGAATTCTCTACATCACCTTTGCAACTTTTCGATAAATCTAAATGTTTCAAAATAAAAAAAATAAAAATTTCATAAACAAAGTAAAACAGAAAGCATAAATAATATTCTCAACATATCAGAGAAAAATAAATGTAATACACAAGGTAGTAAACAAGAACAAATATTTAATGAATGAAATCTAGAAAACTTGAAATTCCCTAAATTTATTTATTTTAAAATTTTATGCTTTTATTATACTTAGTTTACTAAAATTTTATTTGAAAACTCATTGATTCATTTTCTACAGTATAAGTGCCTCGCAATAATTAAGGATTTTAGGACTATAGAACAGGTGAGGTGAGATATACATTTTGTACTGGCTTTTACCTTTTCATGCATTTACAAATACTATTAACATATTTCAAATACTAGTGGCTACACTGGGCATTCAAAAATGAATAATATGAATGTATTCCCTTATTGAAATAAATTGAAGAATCTCACAGTCTAGTAAGAGAGATTAATACATAAACAGTGAGTTAGAGTGCAATGTGATATGTGCCAAGAAAGGACAAGGAAGGGAGTGTATAAATATCTTAGGCTTCAGAAAACAGGTTTATAAAATCTCTGATAGCCCTATTACTTGCTTGATTGAGGTATGAAGTTACTGTTACTCAGAACCCTGCTCTTTTGAAACCCACTGATGTTTCAGCATTATTTCTTCATTATGCCATAATTTTTTTCTTAATAAAGACATGGGGCCGGGCGCGGTGGCTCACGCCTGTAATCCCAGCACTTTGGGAGGCCGAGGCGGGCGGATCACAAGGTCAGGAGATCGAGACCACGGTGAAACCCCGTCTCTACTAAAAATACAAAAAATTAGCCGGGCGCGGTGGCGGGCGCCTGTAGTCCCAGCTACTCAGGAGGCTGAGGCAGGAGAATGGCTTGAACCCGGGAGGCGGAGCTTGCAGTGAGCCGAGATCGCGCCACTGCACTCCAGCCTGGGCGACAGAGCGAGACTCCGTCTCAAA